>NW_017731372.1:4049554-4052859 GCF_001890085.2 Hipposideros armiger
CCAAGATAACCTTTACCTCTAATAATCAGTTTTCCTCTTCTTTATTGAGATTTACATTTTTAAAGTATACACAGTGGATTATGAATCATCTGAGAAGTAATGATCTGTCCCCAAATTATTTTATTTACTCACTTTGTCAAAAAGCTTGAACTTGTACCTGAAACCAAAAATGATTCTCTTAAATATGCAATGAGGTTCAGTTGGTTTAATCAAGGGTATCGGTGTCTAACAGATCTATGCATACATTATTTTCTACTTCCATTTTAAAGATTTATATGCTTACAAATTCTCAACAACTGTCCTAGGGAATGCTCCCAGAGGCCATGCCATGATTGTCACCTTGACCTTCCTACAACTGTTACCATTCTTTATCTAAGCTGGGGAAATAGTTTGGTCTAGAATGTTGTTTAAACATAAAAGTGACTGCAACCATTACATACTATACATAGAACGAGCATTATTAAGTGTTATGTGAGAAATGAGTAGGCTTTTCTCATACTTATATAACTTTTTTCAGGAATATTAGTTAACGTCTCTAAAAATGTGCAAGATATATTTGCAAAATTAGAAAAGAAGAAATGAAAGATGATACTTTGTCAAATTACCGATGTATATACATAATCTACATATTTTTCATTTTCTACATTTCCTTGAGTGAAAATCAAAAGAGCATAACACAGCATTTCCCCCATTACGTTCCATTATCAACTAGGGTAATCAGTATTATGGTTGAAGCTTCTATGGTCAATAAAGAAAATGATGGATTAAACCATCTGTGGTGGTTCAAAATAAGTCCACAAATTCTTTGATACTCCCTTCAAAGTGCAGAGCCTAATTCCCCTCCCATTGAGTGCTAGTTAGACTTAGTGATTCACTTCTCGCAAATAGAATAAAAGTGGAAGTGACACTGTGTGACTTCAGAACCGAGATCAGAGAAAGCACTGTGGCCCCCTGCTTGCTCTCTCTTTCTCAGATCAGTCATTCTTTGGGAAGCCAGCTGCCATGTTATGAGGACACTCAGAAGTCCTGTGGAGAGGTGTATGTGGTAAAGAACTGAGCCCTCCTCCCAACAGCCATGTGAGGGAGCCATCTTTGAAATAGATCTTCCCGCCCCAGTCAAGCCTTCATATGTTTGCAGCCCTGGCCAACAGCTGGACTGCAACCTCAGGAAAGACCCTGAACCAGACCACCAAGCTAAGTCACTCCCAGACCCCTGATCTTTAGAAATTGTGTGAGATAACAAATGTCTGTATTAGGTTGCTAAGTTTGGGGGTAATTAACTAACACAGATTCTTTACTGTAGGACTTCTCAAAGCTCTTAGCTTACTGGTGTTAGCTGTGGATCTTTAAGGGAGGTCGATATACTAGAGGGTATAGCCTATTTTTTCTTCTACCACAAAACATTCTTTTATTCCCAAAGAATCCTGAAGAGTAGTGTTGCCCTAAATATTTTTTGGAAAGACCGAGATAGAGCTTTGATTCTTCACAGTCACATTATCAAGAGACCAGATCCACCTAGTTGAGTAACAATTTCAGAGCAATCAATTTAGAGAAATTTAGAAAAGCCCCGATTCACTAAGCTAAGTAGAGCACTGAAGTCAAAAGCATTCCAAATCTTTGGTGCATTGCCTGCAGTGTGCAAAAGGCATTGCTACACTTAATTGGCAGAAAATTATCAAGATCTGATTAAATAGATATTTTTCTGCTGAGAGCCATTGCCAAAATAATTCACGAAAATTAAGCGTCCACCATTGTAATGTTGGTCGTGTTCCATAGCTGATGTAAGAAATTTTCAAACTGCAAATGTGAAGCCTTTATAATTTAGCCTTGCCATGAGGAGGGCAGTCACAAATGAATAGGAAATGTATTTTTAATTCCTCCACAGAAACTCAAAAAGCCACATCTTACCATAGGAAATTGCTACTTTGATTCAGATGAGACTAAGACCTTTTCAAGGGAGACTACACAACTGCAGCAGGCTTCTTAGAGAACTTGTTGGGGGAAGGCTCAAACAGGATTTTACATGGCTTTCAGGGTAAAAGGGTTTTGAGAAAAGCTTATTCTTAGGCCACTAACCTCAATGCAGACCTCGCTAATTCAGGCTTGTGGCAAGCATAGCAAATGGAACTGCTTCCTATCTGACCACTTCTCTTGGTTGTAATGGTTACCCACGGATGGGCAGTGTAAGAATTTCAGACCACAATGTCAAAAATGCTTGAATTCTACTTAATCTAAGCGTGGGAGCTCTCTGTTGAGCATTTGAATTGAGTCAAGTCCATTCAGAAGGAATTGCAGGCCATTTACCTACATCCCCTTATTCATTGGTTTCATTCCCTTGGTTTGAACACATTTTGGGGGCTGAACGTTTCACGTTTCACTTTCACTGGCTAGAAACTAGGAACCATGTAAGTGGCTCAGTCATCACCACTGTATATTTTTTTTAAAAATATTTTATTTCTCCTCACCTTGGACGTGACCTATTCCAATGTATAACTTCTACAGTTGTTTTCAAAACAGAGCCTGAGTCAGGGATTCGGGTGCATATAATATTTGGACGTGGGCACTCGGGAGAAGGGGAGTGAAGGGGACATGAGAGGGCGGACGAGGGACTAAGCAAGGATGTGATCTCAGCCGGAGTCTGGCCTCAGCCTGATTCCACAGAGAGCCCTGGAGTTTAAGCTGTAGCACAGAGTTAGTACCATCTTAAGGAAAGATGTCTGCCTTTCGTGATTTCCCTGTCAACTATTGACTGTGGATTGCCCACACTGGGGTGGGGCTGGAGCCGGGTGACCTCCCAGGGAGGTGGCTTCTGACCTGCAGAAGGTTGCTGTCTAGAAAAGTGGGCAGCTGTGAACTGTTAGCATCCGACACTCAGAGCCCCTAGGGATGGGGTCACCAGCCCAGTCACCTGGGGATCCAGCTCAGGCACCGACAGTGTCCACCGGAGTTGTCACGTGCTTTTTCATTTGTGTCTTTCTATTTTAATGTATGACTTAGTAATATTTCTCCTTTTCAAGAAGAGGAGATGTCCCGGGAACATGGTAAAATTAATAGATCCAAATGAAAGAGTATAGGCAGGGCTGATAAAAAGGACTAACACATATATGCTCTGCTGATGAAAAGCGTTTACCACAAAGAAAATGGACACAGTGCTTACCACAGTACCAGCCCCAAAGTAAGGCTTGATCAACGGTTAGGGTGAAAATGTTCTAAAGCCTTCTTATTTAATTCATATGAGAGAATTTATTTGACTTGTAATGAAATGCACCTAACTTACGTGTATCATTGAAAACTGAGTTAACATT
>NW_017731372.1:4053501-4094390 GCF_001890085.2 Hipposideros armiger
ACTGATGGCCCTTCTCCCTTTCCTAACCTCAGCCTTCCAGGTCCATGCAAAGGCAAGTCTTTTGCTCCGGGCTCTGCGGCATGGAGGCTGCTCCCTCAAGAGCTGCATATCACTGTCTTACCCATGCCTGCCATCTCCTAGAGAGCAGACATTTATTTGGCTTCGTATTCCTAGTGATTGACACTAGAAAATCACTCTTGAAAAATGCTGACTTGGTAAACCATGATCAGGGTAATATTTTGCGCATACAATGTAATCATGGGAGAGATTCATACATGTGGCTGATCTTCTCGTATATATCTAGACCTTGGCAACATTAAACTTCCTCAGGGCATGCGTAAACTCTTGAACTGCTGCACCTAACAGAAACAAGATGAGTTTAGTTGGATGTCTTGACAGTATCTTAATGCTATTATCTTTTCAACTCTGAAATATTTGGGCATGATAAAATTTGAATCTGGACCAGACAGGGCCACCTTCTGATGCTCATTTAAAATTCTTAAGAAACATCCAGAAACATACTAACAGTCTAATGCAATACTATTTAAAAGTCTAAAGCATTTTTAAAACAAAGTAGATAGTATGATAAAAATTGTCTACATATTGCTCTCTATTAATTAGATAGTGTAAAAAAGGATGTATCTAAAAAGGCAGAAAAGAACTGAATGAAAACCAGTGTTTATTCTAAGAGTTAATTTCAAAATTATACCATGTAAGTGACTAACAGTCTCGGTTGGATACAGTTCTAAATGTGCCTAATAATGGATTTCTTCCCAGAGTGCTTATAAATTTGTTTAAGCATGAAAAAGCTGAATTTTACTTGGCAAGGATAATAAACGTGCATTTAGCTTTCTACTAATAAAAGGCATCCATTTACTAGTATTAGCAAATACGTTTTGCAATGAATTTCTAAACAAATTTTCCAGACTAGGTTATAATTGAAAATCTATTGTGAGCCAAAATTTGGAAATAAAAATAGTGGAACCCTTGCTTATAAGGAGTAAGAGTGTATAATAATGACAAATAAACTGTTAAGTCATCTAAAGAACTGACTTTGACTTTTTTATACACAGTAACTAGTACCAGCTTGTCAGCTAATAAAAGAAATGATTACTGTTTGTATCCCATTTACTACTAAGCCAGTAGAAAAGAACAGATAAATATTTGTGCAACTGAGAACATTTGAGATGCTTATACATAAGGATCCTTCAGATGGTTACAACAGTTAAATTCCAACTTTTATCTTCATTTATTTGTTTGTCATGTATTTTTGGAGCATCTGCTATATGTACTTTGCTAGTGTCTGGAAATAACACAGTACGTTAAAGCAAATGAATTATGTTCTAGTGGGAAAGACAGATAATAATCAAATAAGAATGATGATGAATACCTAACCAGAGCCTAAGGGAAAGGGACATGGTTTTTATAGAGCATATTATAAAGGTACCTGAATTGGTATCGGGTAAGGCTTGTCAGAGAAAGTGATACTTGAGCTGGGTTTTGAAGGATGAGTAGGAGTTCGTTAGGTGAAAAAGGGTGAGGAGCAAAAGGAGAGTAAGGATTCTAAGCGAAGGGTACAACATCAGCGAGAGAAAAGAGAGCAATCCAGTGGGAATGGAATACAGAGCATTAGAGAGTGATACCAGATGAGTGAGGAAAGGATGGCATAAGGTAGGCCAATGAAGGTCATTTGAAGGATTCACTAAAAAAATGAACGACAATTTAGTGGCTATAAACTGGAAGGTAACACAATCAGATTTGCCTGTTAAAAGACCACACTATTCCATCAACGACAGGAGCAGAGAATAATATTGGGCTGTCAGAAAAGTCATGACAAATATTTTTTCTATGTTTTTTGTTGCAAAACTGTGTCATGACTATTTCGACCACCCAATACAAAAGGAATATAAAAGCAGTTAGTAGAAAGGGGTATAAGGGTGGTAGCTTGGATTAAGGTAATGGCTGTGTACAAATTCAAGACATATTCAGGATAAGTCAATAGGGCTTGGTGATAGGTGGGTATGGAGTTGAAGGAGAGACGAAAACATGAAGGATTACTTGCTCAGCTAAATTGATAGTGGTGTCATTTGTTGAAATAGGTGACACCAAAGGAGGGGCCAGGTCTGGGGAAATATTAGGAGGGTCTTAGATACGTTGCGGTGCCTTTGAGAAGGGGAGATATATAATGGGAGTTAGTTAGATGGATATGGAGCTCAGAGGGGAATCCAAGTCTGAGTCCAAAAGAAAAAGAGTAAAGGTGAGGGCACTGAGGTTTTGGTGACTGTACAGAAATACTTTAGAAAAGAATGACAGATAAAAACTAAAAAGAAAAAAGAAAAACCAACACTTGTAAAACTGAGACAAGCAGAACTCAGTGAATGTATTTTATAACGCTAATACTAGGAAAATGATAAATGGTTTTATGAATAGCATAAATAGTAAAAACGGGGGTTTCATGAACGAATGGTGTTTAGTCAAAAGACCAGAATCCAAACTCTTGGTCATGGGACCTAGTCCTTGTCTTTTAGGAAGGGGTGGTTGAGATCTGGGTGGCGGAGCCTCACGTGTGAAACGAAAGCTGTGTACGCCTTCGAGAAGGCGTGGGAAGAAGGAAGCCTGTGGAGCTCATGAGCTTCCCCTTATTACTATGACCACAATAAGTTGCTCTCAAAAGTGACCATGTGACTCCATACCTACCGTTCTTGGAACCGACACATGAGCACGTGCCAGGCCAGTAAGTTTCACTATAAAGGACATTTAAGTCAACTCATGCTTACGCCAAAAATCACGTATTAATTTTAACGGAGTTATGAGTATTCAAATAGAGACATCTTTTACTTTATACAAAAGCAACTTTATACTCACACTTTAATAAAGGAATGCAAACCACAAATAAGTTATGATTTTACTAGACAGCAAACATCTTTAAAAAAGGAAAACAAAAATAAAAGTTGATCTAGGCCTCCAGTTCTTAGGCATCAATAGCTATCTCAAGTCTTCAGAATGTCTACATTTGTTTTCTGGGTTTTTATTAGGGTTTTTTTTGGTATTTCATCTAAAATTTCCCTTACTCTGTTTGAACATCTAGCCTTAAAATCAAAGAATTCTACAGATCTTTTACACAAAGTGAGGTGGGAATTGGTCTTTCTTATATGTCATGTGTTCCTTAGAATTTGAGAAACAAGGCCCTACACATTGCTCCATTCCTTTTGAAGGCCAGGACACAAATTATTCAATTCCCTCTTGGCTTTAGTAGTTTCACTTTTTACTGTATTGCAAGAATGTAATATTATTGAAAAATAGGGCATGTAACATGAACTACATAGCAAAGTATATAAATTTATGTAAGAAACTGAAAGAACTCCAAAATAACCACTTTTATGTTTAATAGCTAGTTGTAAGGTGGTTATCTAGAATCCATGTCTAAGATTTCAGATCAGATAATTCCTGATCTTTGCTGGTTCTAGTACTTAACTTTTTTTTTTTTTTTCAAATATCCTTCCAGGCAAAACTACTCACTCTTAAACTGGTCCAGTGAAAAAATAAACTCACTAGAAAACTCTAGGCTATGTCAGAATCATTGTCAATGTTTCTCTACAAGAAATAAACAAAATACAGCATGAGAAAACAAAATTGACATACTATGCATGCTTGAATAGATTTTTCCCAATCCTAAAGATAATGTTGGGGACCAGTTCTAGGATATTTACTGAGCATCAAGGTGCTTGGGAATGAATCAACAAATTTATGTAAGATATCAACAAGGTAGGTAGTCCAAACGTTGGGGGTATGAGGTCTAGATTAGTTTGCAACTACCTTCTTTAGGCTTCAACAACTAACA
Source organism: Hipposideros armiger (assembly GCF_001890085.2). Lineage (NCBI taxonomy): Eukaryota > Metazoa > Chordata > Mammalia > Chiroptera > Hipposideridae > Hipposideros > Hipposideros armiger. Next base: position 4,057,343 of record NW_017731372.1, read on the forward strand.
GAATATTTGTTTGTTTTTCTTACAAAACACAAGTGCCCTGTGTTTGGCATTGAGACTACTTCAGTGTCGAGACAAGGTCTAACAATGATAAAATAAGATACTGATACATCATAATTTAATAGAAACAACCTTGAGCTTATATTCTATTTAAAATATATTTCAAAAATGAAATTTCAGGTTATGTACGTTTGATGAACAGCTACCAAAGGAGAACATTGTGCACATTTAACAAGAGAGAACATTCTTGTATTTAACAAGAATAGGAGTCTTGCATCAAAAATATTTCTTGAATATCGTGAATGAAGGAGCCACAAAAATACTCAGCGTGAAAAGTGATATCTTGCAGGTCTACTTAGTCAAAATCTGGAAAATTCTCGGCAGCAAGCAGGAGACTCAGAAAATGCTGACTTTAATTACAAACTTTATTTGTCAATACAATTCACAGTTTATACATGGTGCAATCCACCATATGAACTTTCAGAACAGTTTTTGAGGAAGTGGGTGTAGCTTTCTTTCTAAAAGAGCCTGACTTTCTAAAATTTCAGTTAGAATTTTTTTAAGTTTATAAAAGTACCTTTAACAAGTTAACTGGATATTTACATTTTTAGCTTAAATTTAAATTTTGGAAAATAAGCATCTATTGTTTTTTGTTTTTTGATCCTGGGTTTACTTTTAAGACCATAATCAGAACACCATTTATTCAGATAACCCCCACCCCCACCCCAACAATAAAAGAAATGTTTTGCCATTATATTTAGGGAAATCATTTTCTTTCTGCATTAAAAAAATTATATATACAATGTACAGCAGATCTAGGTATGAAAATAAAAGAAAGAGTAGCAATCTATTAGGTGCCTTTACTGAATTTCTTTTGAATTTTGGAGACATCCAAAGGGTTATAGGACATACAATTAAACTAAAAAGGATTATAGCCTTTTCTATCTTAACAACATAGAAAGCTCTCAAGATGTAAATTGTGCTATAACAGCTTTTTCTCTAATGTCAGAGATGAGTTATGCCTGCAAATCTGCATTTTTCCATGTGCAAAGTCACAGTGATCCCAGTTTCAGCTTCTGCTCCCACACTCAGTGACAACTCTAGAGGTATGCCCACAGGAGGCTAGGCCTGTGCCCAGACCTGCCTGCGGGTTCACCTCCCCTCACTTGGCAAAAGTCACCAAGGAAAGAAAATCATTTAAGCCTTTCATACACCAAAAAGCAAATCAATGATGGCAGTAGAGTGTTTATTAGCAAATGCGCATTAACACACTGTTTTGCTGTCTTCTTTTCATCAGGATGCTAATTCACACCAGTTGTCTTAAATCACCTCCAATAATATCCATTTTTAACAGTTTTCTTCTCAGATTACTTTATATATATATATATAGATAGATAGATAGATAGATTTTCTTCTTCCACCTTTAAAAAATGTAGAGTTATTAATAAAGGATAAGTTCCAAATACTGCCAGGAACAAGGAGATTGGGAGCAGCCAATTTTACCGACCTGGTAATAATTACACTGGATATATGTACCATTGGTACCTGAGTCAAATAAATACTCAGAGGGGCCATCTCTGCACCTCATTTCTCTGCAGTGCCTTTAATGCTAAGGTTTCTGAGTGTTGCTTCAATGTCCGTCTAATTTGGCATCTGTTCCTTCTTCGGGCATCATCGCTTCAGTCATTTTACACACTGGTTTTCCAGCAAGGTATGGTATTCAAATGGGACTCATGGGGTGGAGGGCTGCAGGTGAGCCTACAGGTGGGGCGGGGAAGGACAAACCACACGTTAGCTAGAGAGGTTCCGTTTCTTCATAAGATAAGGCACTGACAGAAAATTTCTTAGGTAAAAGGCTGCATAAGAATTTCTTGCCATTTACAAAAAGAAATGTTGTCATCCATAAGTGGTCCATATCTAGGCTCAGTTAGGTAGACGCTGAAAAGTTAAGGACTGATCCCTCGAAGCTACATTATTACCAGAAATAATTCGAATTCATTCCGAAGCCTTATGGCACATTAGGGGAAAAAAAGGGAGAAAAAACAGTCTGGGCACAAAAAGGCATCAGACCTTGGCTTGTTTCGTTCCACTCATCAGAGAACGTGGACCGTTCAACAAGCATCATCAAAAAGAGAGTGCTGGCTCAGAATTCCAAAATCTCTTGATGGTAGATGACCATGATGGGTGTATCTATTTTTCCCCCCCTTTGGAGCTCATGCACAATTTAAAAAATGCTACCAGCAACAGTCCTAAAGAGCATATAGAGGTCCTCACCTATGGCTATGCCTATGGCTCTGCAAACACAGGGCTATTTCATGTTCTCTATAACAGCAATTTCCTCGCCTGCACAGTGTGGTGTCAATCCATTCAAATAGATACTTTCAGTTTTCAGTAAGGGAGGCAAGACCTCCCTCTCGCTCGCTAGGTGGTTCACGGACAGAGTCCTCCGACAAGGAGTCAGCTCCTGGTTGTGGTTCCCAGCCAGTTCCGCGGACAGCTTCCGCTTAATGGAGGTGGCGCGCTGGAACTTGTCATAAATCTCCACACTCAGCCGCCGCCTGGTTTCCTTGAACTCGGCTGTGACGTTGGCCGTCCACTCAGCAGCATGGGCTCTGAATTCTCCCACCTGGAGCGTGCACACAGCAAAAAGACAAAAGACACACCAACATGACAATCAGCATTTTGTGGGCTGCATTTTCTGATCGTTTTTTGTAATGGCGGGGGGGGTGAAGAGAGGACCACAGCCAGTTTAAATACTGGAGGTCTGGAAATTGATGCCATAAGACAAGATGTGCAGAGCAAAATTCCTTTACACAGAAATGCCTCTAAAGAGGAATGCATGAATGTAAACTCTATAAATCTAATTATATTGAAGGTACTAGAGGTGCTTGTTTTTTATACATGAATCCTGTCATGGAAACTTCTGATGCTGTCAAAAAAACAAACAAACAAAAAAACCCAACTCTTAACTTTTTAAAAGTTTGTGAGTTTGTCCACCCCACCCCCTTTGTAATTTCAAGAAGTATTTGGATATAGAAAAGGCAGTAGAAGCAGCAGGACAGAGAAAAGGCCTGGAAGGTGAACCCAGGTGACTTGGTTTGTTCTAATAGCACCCACGCTGTTTGCCCGGGATGTAAAAACTCAGGCTTAGAGAACAGAAATGGTGTGTGAAGGAACTTTATACCCAACCCCATATTGCTCATTTAGGAAATCTCTATTTACTGACTAAGCTATAAAATGTCTTGTTTTTTGCCTTCAGGGAATGCAATTGAGAGCTGGCAAGTCCATTTCAAGGCCCATTTTGGAGAACAAGTTAAGTCCATGGAATCGTTTCTCAGCGAATGCTTGTGGGATGAGTGAAGTCACTCAACCTGTCTGAGCTGCCATCTCCTCACCTGTAGAACAGGCACCTTCACGGTGCACACCTAACAGAGTGGCGGGGCTGATGTACCTCGCCTCCTGTGAGAACCTAGGAAGTTATCACTGTGTACGTCTCTTCTGAAGGTCAAGGAAAAAGATCTGGCCAAGGCCTAAGCATGTTGCACGTCTCCTCTGACCTCTTTAAAGATATGTTTGCACTCTTGTGACCTAAATAGAACAATGACTAACCCCCTGGGAAACTTTGATGATCCTTTTCTTAACCAACTACAACTTAATAATCTAGAATAGCTTCTAAAATAATCTCCTATTGTAGAACAACTCCCCCATGTCCCTCTATTGCTAGCACTTCTGCTTTCAGCTTGGGGAACCCCAATGAACTCATGTTTTAAGTGACATGGACTCCTCTTTGCCTCGCAAGCTCTGGGGGGTATGTCTGTTTATTTGTTTGTTTTGTTTTTATTGGCGGTGGTGTTGTTTTGCACCCTCTGTTGATTTTTGTTTTAAATTTTGATATGGGGAATGTAACTGATGGTTTCTGCCATGGTCTGAATGTTTGTCCCCCACCCCACCTCCTTCCCGCCAAATTCATATGTTGAATTCTAACCCCAAAAAGCATGGTATTATGAGATGGGGCCTCTGGGAGGTGATTAATTTGTGAGGGTAAAACCCTCATGAATGGAATTAGTGCTTTATAAGAGAGAGCTCCCTAGCCCCTTCTACCACGTGGCAACATAAGAAGTAAGAAGAAGGCTCTGGATATCAACCAGAAAGAATAATGCTGGAGCTATGATCCTAGACATCTAGCCACCAGAATTGTGTGAAATAAATCTTTGCTGTTTATAAGCTACCCAGGCTGTGGTATTTTGTTACAGCATCAAACTAAGTCAGTTTCTAAATATTTATGTTGATATATGGTCTGACAATTAAGTTCATGAACTTGTTGCAATGATGTTGCTAACCTTTTTTGATATCAGAGGGATTATTCATTATGCATTTGTACCAACTGGACAAACAGTTAACCAAGTTTATGATTTGGAAGTGCTGAAAAGGTTGCGTGAAAAAGTTAGACTACCTGAACTTTTTGCCAGTTCATGGCTCTTGCATCACAACAATGCACCAGCTTACAGGGCACTGTCTGTGAGGGAGTTGTTAGCCAGTAAACAAATAACTGTATTGGAACACCCTCCCTACTCACCTGATCTGGCCCCCAATGACTTCTGTCTATACCAGCGATTCTCAACCTTCCTAATGCCGCGACCCCTTAATACAGTTCCTCATGTTGTGGTGACCCCCAACCATAAAATTATTTTCATTGCTACTCTATAACTGTAATTTTGCTACTGTTATGAATCGTAATGTAAATATCTTTTTGTTTTCCGATGGTCTTAGGCGACCCCTGTGAAAGGGTCATTCAACCCCCAAAGGGGTCGCGACCCACAGGTTGAGAACCGCTGGTCTATACCCAAAGATAAAGGAAATATTCAAAGAAGACATTTTGATGACATTCAGGACATCAAGGGTAATTCGATGACGGCTCTAATGGCCATTCCAGAAAAAAAGAGTTCCAAAATTGCTATGAAGGGTGGACTAGGCACTGGTGTCGGTGCATAGCTTCCCAAGGAGAGTACTTTGAAGGTGACCATAGTGATATTCAGCAATGAGGTATGTGTCACTTTTTTCTAGGATGAGTTCATGAACTTAATTGTCAGGCCTCATGTATGCACATATGTATATTTTAGTATGATGTATACATGTACTTGCATAGTCATAGATGAATGTGTGTGTGTGTGTGTGTGTGTGTCCACAGAAAACAAAATGAAAACTGTTCAAATATCCCTGGAAGGTTGCACATGGCAGATCAACTCTTCCTCATCCCTTCATAATCACACACACACACACACACATATTTGATGATCTACTATTTATTTTAAAAAGGCCTCCCCCCCCCCCCCCCCCCCCCCCCCCCCCCCCCCCCACAAAAAAAAAAAGGCCCCCCCCCCCCCCCCGCTACTTGTATTGTCCTAACAAGAAATAATTGCTTGTTATCGGGTTCTGAAAAAAGCCAAGCTGGAGAAATGAGGCCTTTGTGGCACACATAATTGGCAAGATCAACCACTCCTTAATCACAGAGGCGACTTAAAGGGAACTGGCAGGAAAGAGGTGCTAAATTTACAGCAATGTAGCCTGAAACTTCTTACTGCTCCTGTAAGGGGCTCTGCCCCACTATACTTGGATAGAGAAGAGACTATTGGATGTATAATTCTGTTTTGCGGGGCCTCTCTGTGGTGGGAAACACTGAATCACTCCATACACATTGATAGATAACATGCACCCCCAGTCCCCAACAATTTGTATTATTTTTCTGTTTACCTCATTGTCTTTCTGTTCAGATCGAGTTTCTGAGTTCAAAGTCTATATTATATTCACTGGTGTATCTACAATCTCTAGTGTCTAATACAGAGAAGGCCCTGAGTAGAAACTTATTGAATTGCATTGAATTAATAAATGAACACTATAAAGTTTTGAAATAATACTTCTAATATAAAAAGTTAAGAGATTCAGTTGTTTCACTACCAGTTTCAATTTAATTTTAACAAACTCAACTTGCAGCACTCTTAAAGATTATTCTCAAGTACAAAAACAAGACCTGATTAATATGGTCTTAAACAAAAGTTATTTTTGAACATGTTATTAAATTCTCCTGGTTTGCACTACAAGCAGATAATCCTGAACAGTGTGAAATTTGCAGTTTCTAAGAAAACAGTAATTATTAATGAAAAATAAAAAATTCCAACTGACCTTTATTCTCACCTTATCAGTGATTTTATAAAAAAGGAATTAACTTGTTCTATTTAAGAAGTTAGAATTTTCTAAATGTAAAAAGACACATACTTATATACTTTTTTCTATGAGGAGCTTCTCCTAGTAGTAAGGTTAATGTAATAAAGGAAACAGGAAAGAATCCACATTTTTGTTTAAATAAGTGTTTGTGATTAGCATAAAAATCAGCTACTATATTCAATTTCCTCCCATATACAAGTAGTTAACCCAAAATAATCACCTGCCTAGTGGACATTGATCTGAGTTAGCTGTTAAATCATGGCTCAAGTCTTGGGGCACTCTTAAAATCAATGGACCTAAAATTAGGTCTATTCCGTTGGTTTTATTTTGGTTACCAGTCTTTTACTTCCATCAGCAGAAAGACTACTGACCTTCACAGGATGTGCCTCCCCTTACTCTTTGGTAATGGTCTGCTATTTTTTATCTTAAAAATGTCTTAATTCAAGTGTCAATCTATTTACTTGCTAATTTTTCTATCTCCTCTAACTAGAATGTAAGTTCTATGTATATCTTCAGCACCTGGAATATAGCTGGTTTGCAGCAGACTTCCAATAAAATACCTATTATATGAATGAACAGATCACTGAAAAACGCATGTTCTCTGTAATGTCACACCTCAATACCAATTAGCAATAGTGTAGCACACAGACTGCCAATTGTTTTTATTCCCTGTATACTAACCTTACTTTCTCCCTCCCCAATTTTGATCATCATTAATATTTTTACAAAAATGGTCTTATATTGGGTTGTCGGAAAAGGCATGACGTATTTTCTCTGTTTTTCGTTGCAAAAATGCGTCATGACTTTTCCAACAACCCAATATTAAACACATTGTTTGCAAGTGGCTTTTTCCCCTGTAACCAATTGTAGTCATTTTTCCCTGTTAGTACCCATTATTCTAGCTTATAGTTTATGTCAGCTGCCTCGCGTTCCACAGGATGATGCTACCATTGATGAACTTTTCGGTGTTTTTTGTTTGTTTGTTTATTTTGTTATTGATAATAATACTTCAGTAAATATTCTTGCACCCATATCTTTGCTAATGTGTCCAAGTAGTACTGGAATTGGAAATGCTGGGTCAAAACATATCAATATTTTTAGATTTTGAGAACACTGATATTTCCATCCAGTCAGTGTTTTCAGACTCAGGGTTTGCAGTAGCCCAATAATTTTTCTTTCTGGACACTTAGGTAACCTCTGTCTTTTCAGCGCCAAAAAAAAAAAGAAAAATCTGATTATTGGCATCTGCATAGAAAATGCTTTAAACATTTTAATAATTGAAATTTGAAGTTTAAGTGGTCACGATAACTTAGACAAAGAATAAAAACCTTCCGTAGACTTGATCTGAGTTTTCTAGAGAAGCAAGTTTCACAAAGTCACCATAATCTCTCAGGATGCACTAATGACACTCAACGAAGCTTTCTGTAGAGCCAAGCGCTTCTACAAACTAGTGATACCTGCAAATTAGAAAAAGGCCAAATGCAAGGAAAGCTCAGACTTGTCTGAGTCCATAAACTTTAATTTCTTATTTTTAATTGCTCTCAATCTTGGCAGAGGCTGGGAATCTTATCCACTTTTGAGGACATTTTTTTTTCTAATTTCTTTAGCATTCCACAAGGGCAGGAAGGTAACCTCTGGAGGTCATAAGGCCTGCAGCTGAAAAAGTCAGAAAACAAGGGGCAAAGGTTAATTGATGTGGAGAGGGGGGACGAGAGCCTCCAGTTCCAGCTCTATCACTCATATTCTGGGTGCCCACAGGTAAGCAATTGTACATTTTGGGAACTTCAGATTCCTTACCTATAAAATCAGGATAATAATAATCTATTTCACAGGAGAAGCAAGTGATATATGTGTGTGTCCTTAAAATGTAAAGGACTACACAATTACTGATTATGATGATGAAGTTGGTGATGATGATATGGCTTTGCCATAGGTACTTTAAGAGCTTAAAGTAGAGTACCAGATACAAAATAAGTGATATAGAATTTTAAAACGGGACACTTACCCCTGGAATATAATTCACAGGTTCTAAGAATCCTGTGGCAGTATGGCCTGGGGTCTCTTTGCATGTCTCACCATAAATGCAACAGAGTGCCTAACCCCTGAGTTATGCAGATCATTAAGTCATGAGGTGTTTTGAGCATGTTAAAGGTATAGGTACATAAAAATACAGCTGAACAACCATCCTGGCCTGACACATTGGGTGATGTTGCTATCGTTTTGTTCTTCAGTCTAGTTGTGGAGGACGATGCTTCACTGGCCCAAGTTGGCACCATCATTGTGCTCTTCCCGGGTGAGGCAGATCAGTCGCCAGCTTCTGGATGGCTGCTCACTGCGGCTGCTGGCCGCTCACGCTGGCTGCTTGCTACACACGGTAGCCCTTGGCAACCCACTGCAGCAGGGGCTGCAGCCTATGCTGTCGCCGGTGACTCACGGCAGCCCAGCTCCAGGTTGAGCTGTTGTTCAGCATCTTAGCTATAGAGGGCAGTGTCACTGGCCCTCATGTGAGATCCGAACCGGGGTCCTCTGGCATCCCAAGCTAGCTCTTAACCAATGCGCCACTCGGCAGGCCCCAAAATGATAATTTATTTAATTGTTATAACAACTCTGTGGAGAGTATTCTATTATGTCCCTCATTTCATAGGAGAAAAAACTGACGCTAGAGAGGTTAAAAAACTTAAGACACACAATGCATATGTGGTGGAGCCGGGATTCAAACTTGGAGGCGTCTCATCTGTATGACTTCAGCAGCCTCCTAGCTAGTCTTGCTGACGTAAGTCCATCTCCCATAAATGCATGCTCCACACAGCAGCCAGCATGCTCCTCAATAAACACTAATTGATCGAGTACTTATCCTTGCATAACACCATTCAATTGATTCCCATTTCACTTAGGATAAGTCCAAACTCTAAAGTGGCCCATATGTTCTAGGGTCTACCTACTGTTTCAGCCTCAATTCTAACAACCATCCCTCTCAAAATCTCCTCTTGGAGGCCATTTTGAACATTTATTTCCTCAAGCGTGCCAACCTTTCATCTGCCTTCACTCATTCTCAGAACACTGTTTCTCAGTCCTTCTCTAGTACGCTTCCTACTCATCCTAAACTAGTCACCCTCGTGAAGCCATTCCCTGACCCCCTGGATGACATCAGGGTCATTGGCTATTTGTATCTACAGTACTCTGTACTTCCCCAGCACAATTTATTACAACTACTAGTTTAATCGCTTTCCTAGCTCCACATCTGCCATAGCCTACTCAGTATTCCTAGAACCTAGAAAAGTGTACACAATGGTAATTCAAGAATGAATGAATGAATGAGTGAATGGCAGACATATCACTCATGTTTTGGTTCCATACTCCAGTAAAAGGAGTCCACTTCCTAACAAACTCTGATGGGATATTCTGTTCCTCTCAGGAGGGCGACGCAACCAGGTTGATTCATAGTAAAGGCTTGAAGTATGTTTCCCCAAACTTTTTAGTCTTTGCAGAGCCTCCTCACCATTCTAAGAAGCCTATGTTGCCACTAATGTCTCATCCTCAAAGTAAAGAAGGTCACACCTGTTGTACAAGCCTTTTCAACCTGATTTCCTTGTCTTTTCCTTCTCCCTAACCTTTTTCATCGTTCTCACCACTTTGCATGACCAACCTCTATAGAACCTGGGCTTCACCGTCCTTATAGGATGTAACTTTTAAAGTTAAAAGAGGATTATTAACACTTGCATCTAGAACAGGGATTCGGCAAACTGCGGCTCGCGAGCCACATGCGGTGCTTTGGGTACGTTCCATCTCAAAAGTTTGCCAACCCCTGGAAGAGCCAACTCTGTTCCTCATAACAAATTAAAAAAATATATTTTTACATAATCGCCATTATGTGAATAAAATCCTTTAAAATTTTTATAAATGAAACTATGATAGGTTTATTTTCATTTTCAGTTTTATTTCAGAGCCACATGTATATACCCAAAGAGCCGCATGTGGCTCGTGAGCCACAGTTTGTTGACCCCTGGCGGCTCTTCCATCTCAAAAGTTTGCCGACCTCTGATCACTAACATAGAAGAATCACTAACATATTTGTTAGTAACTATGAACACTTATGAAGCATACGATACCCTTTCAAGGTAGCCAAGTCTCACGATTACAGAGGCCTAACATTTGCCTGTCCAATAGTGGTTCCACACCCTATAAACCTCAGGGTCTCTAAGTATCTCAGGTAATTCCAAGAAGGCCCTTGAAATGGTAGCAATATCATTTCAAAACAAGTACTTCCCATATTCTAATGCTTTTAGGGCAATTTTCCTAAATCACATAAGATTGATAGGATGGCCGAAGAAAGATGTTAAGTTCACTCTTCTAGAAACTTGCAATTTATGAACTTTACAGGAAGCTCATTTGTACCCATAAAAAGTATTTATCGCTCCACTGACTCCAATCAGCCAACTACAGAGCCGATTTCTTGAGGGTGAGGATCAAGTTCACGCTTCCTTCTCACCCGCTCCACATTTCAGCAACTTGAACAGTGATTTGCGTAAAGTAATTAATACGTACAATGAGTTTAATCTTCCCAAGTAGGTGGTAAGCTTACTGACAGAGACTAGACATCCTATTTATTTGTTCTCCTCATAAAAGTACTGAACATGGTCATTTGAATAAACGAAACTAGATTCCTGCATACTTTCTGACTGATGAGTGACCACTGACTGGCATGCCTTCTTCCTGTACAAACACTCTCAGTGCCTCTCATATGAAGGTGATATTTGCATAAGTTCTACATCACTGTGTAGTGGTACGGCCTGAAGAGAAAGCAATTTATAAACCAATTTAATAACCACTAAAATGTTCATATCCTTTGATAAAAGCCAATAATCCATAGACATTTATTCTGGGCAAGGATTTCCACCAAAGGAAAAAGTAAGTATGTAAGAAGTTAATCTCTGAACCTTATTTTAATAGCTGAATATTGAGATTAACAAATGTCATTTATGAAATCTGTGTTTATGAGAAGTCAATCAGCTATAGAAACTATTTTCTACTATTAAGATTGTGATAAGTGATAAAATATAAAATTATATTTTTATTCTGATTATAACTATATAAAATAATGAATGCATATAGGCTAGGATACTAAAAGTATCTAAAACTGGAAACTGGATTTTGACAATCACTTGCTGAATAGACATTATGTACCAGGCTCTGGGCTTGTTGCTTTCTTGAGTTGCAGACATTTTGGAGTGTTTTATTTCCTTTAAAAATCTCCCCTTACTGATGATATAATATTATCTGTGCAGATTCTGTGTGTTGCATACCCAGCCCTGAATCAACCTTGTGAAGGCAGAATTTTCTATGGAATGCAATTTATTTGTTCAACACACATATCAGATGTAGATTGCAATTGCCTGTGAGCGTTTTTCTTATCCAGATATCAAAGTAAAAAAATATATATATCTTGAAGGCATCTTTAATGTTTAATGTTATCTAGACAATTAAAAAAAATTGAGAATCAACAAAATGAAAAGGCAACCTAAGGAATGGGAGAAAATATTTTCAAATCATATATCTGATAAAGGGATAATATTCAAAATATATAAAGAACTCATACAACTCAACAGCAAAAACAAAAAATTCTGATTAAAACATAGGCAGAGAATCTGAATAGGCATCTTTCCAAAGAAGACATACAGATGGCCAACAGGTACATGAAAAAGTGCTCAACATCATTAATCATCAGGGACATGCAAATCAAAACCACAAGGAGATATCATGTCACACCTGTTAGAATGGTTATTATCAACACGGCAAGTGTTGGAGAAGATGTGGAGAAAAGGGAACCTTTGTGCACTGTTGGTGGGAATGTAAATTGGTGCAGCCATTATGGAAAACAGTATAGAGGTCCCTCAAAAAATTAAAAATAGAACTGCCATATGATCCAGGAATTCCACTTCTCAGTACTCAAAAAGATATATGCAGCTCTATGTTCACTGCAGCATTATTAGCCAAGATGTGAAAACAACCTAAGTATTCATAGATGGATAAATGGATAAAGTAAATACATACAATGGAATATTATTCAATCATAAAAAAGAATGAAATCTTGTCATTTGCAACAACGTGGATGAAACTTGAGGGCATTATGTGGAGTTAAATAAACCAGAAAGAGAAAGACAAATGCCACATGACCTCAATTATATGTGGAATCTTAAAAAAAAAAAACAACCACAAGCTTATAGACACAGAGAATAAACTGATGGCCACCAGAAGTAGAGGCTAAAGGGGTGGGTGAAATGGGTGAAGGGAATCAAAAGGCACAGAGTTCCAGCTATAAAACAAATAAGGCATGGGGATTTAATGTATGTACAGCATGGCTAATGTATGTACAGCATGGCAACTATAGTTCATAATACTGTACTGCATATTAGGAAGTTGCTAAGAGTAGACCTTAAAAGTTCTCATCACACACACAAAAAAATCTACAACTGTATATGGTGATGGATATTAACTAGACTTGTTGTGGTGATCATTTTGTGACATATACAAATATCAAATCATTATGTCATACACCTGAAACTAATATAATGCATGTCAATTATACTTGAATTTAAAATTTTTAAAAAATAAACTCTAAAAAAATGATTGAGACTGTTTGAGTCAATATTTCTGAATCAGGGCCAGGCAAGTGGCATGATGGTTAAGAGCTGGCTTGGGATGCCAGAGGGCCCCAGTTCAGATCCCACATATGAGGGCCAGTGACACTGCCCTTCACAGCTAAGATGCTGGACAACAGCTCAAGCTGGAGCTGGGCTGCTGTGAGTCGCCGACGATGGTGTAGGCTGCAGCCCCTGTGGCAGTGGGTTGCCATGGGCTACCATGTGTAGCCAGCAGCCAGCAGAAGGGCCAGCAGCTGCAGTGATCAGCTGTCCAGAAGCCGGCAACTGATCTGCCTCGACTGGGAAGAGCGCAATGATGGTGCCAACTTGGGCCAGTGAAGCAACGTCCTCCACAGCTAGACTGAAGAAAAAAATGACAGAAACTTGTCTGTTCCCCTTTCCCCAATTCCCCAGCGCTGTTCCCATCCCCCAATTCCCCAATTTAAAAACAAAATTCTGAATCATAGCTCTAATTTACTCAAATATAATTCATTATACTTTACACCTAGGTGTGATTAAGGATAATTCCCTGCCCTGATTTTCATACTTGTTAATGATTTCATTTCTGAGAGTCTCCTGGTCTCTACCCCAGGTCAATCTTCATTGGAGTAGTCATTTCTTAGTGACAGGAAGTGTAACATTATCTAAAGAGCATTTCAGTGTTCTCAATTTGAAAAAAAATTTTTTAATTGCAGGTCTTTTAAATACTTGGTGTTTACCAACTGCATTTCTAAGATTATTTTCCTCCCAACAACTGTGCAAAATGTCAGCTACATGTTTTACCAAGAGAGTGAAGCTGATTTGTAAGGAGCAGTACTTCCTTATACCTTCTTTTTCCCTCTGATCTGTTTCTGAGCAGGCTTCTGTGTCAGGAAGACATAATCCTGCCCTGACTTTTGATAAGAGAGTGAATTCCAAGGTGTGTGTTATCTAAGAGTGTCTGCTCCAAATGGCAAAAATCGCTGTCTCCTACCAGCTGGGGTTACCTGAAATAACACTGTTGAGTATTAGCTAATATGCAAGAGGCTCTATGATTTTAAATCACGCTGTCTTATGAGTCCTGTTTTCTATAAAATTCAACACTCACCAACATGTTGACGATTATTTCATTTTAAATCTGCTACCTAATGTATCTAGATGAACCTGTGAAATCTATCCAATTTAGAATAATTCTAACTTAAATTTTGGTTTTTGATCATTAAGAGATGAGTAATAATCAAAATTTGCTAATATTCTAAATTGTCCACTTCCAAAGATGAATATCTCTGCAACATTTTTTTTTCAAATTATTTGCAGGCAGCTACTTCACAGTGGAAATTTATAGTATGATTTGGAAATTTGGCAATAGCAACTCTGCCAGTTCTCCGTGACAAGATAGCAGTTCAAGTTTTCTCTCTCAAAGCACCTTCCACTGCTCATTTCCCTTGAATCACTCTCTTTCTGTTCTTACATCATGTTCAAGGCCATCTGAAGTCCTACAATATTTGCTAGTCATTTTCTCCCTATAAATCTCACTCTGCCTTATTTATATTTTCTATTCTAATTGGCTTTAATTTCCTTCTCCTGTAAACCTCAATTAACTATGAATAATAATCACTTGTTATAGGTAAGCCAGACCTGTTCACAGAGTCATGACTGGATAAGGAATTCCATCTGAAACTCTGTATGGTTTTGGTAAGATTTTTCCAACTACCAACAATCAAGTCAAGTAGACTCCCCCTATTGGCAGTTTCGATTTCATGGCTTCAATCACACAGCGTCAACCAAGGTCCGAAAATATTAAATGGAAAATTCCAGAAAGAAACAATTCATAAGTATTAAATTGGGCACTGTTCTCAGTAGCGTGATGAAATCTCAAACCATGCCTCTCAGGACGTGAATAGGCCCTCAGTCCCAGGTATCCACACTGTGTATGCTCCCGCCCATTGGTCACTTAGTAGCCATCTTGGTTTTCAGATCAGGTCAACCATCTTGGTATCGCATTGCTTGTGTTCAAGTCACCCTTATGTTACTTAATAATGGCCCCAAAGTGCAAGAGTAGTTTAAATTTTATCATAGGTCTGCATGCATAGGGAAAAAAAACCCAAAACATAGTATATGAGAGTTCAGTACTATTCATGGTTTCAGGGATCCAATGGGAGTCTTGGAACATATTCCCTTTGGATAAGGAGGGGCTACTATATTGGATAATACTTGGAAGAGCTTCAATTTTTCTTTTTTTTTTTTTAAAGATTTTTATTGGGGAATTGGGGGGATGGTAACAGTGCTGGGGAATTGGGGGAAGGGGAACAGACAAGTTGCTGTCGTTTTGTTCTTCAGTCTAGTTGTGGAGGACGTTGCTTCACTGGCCCAAGTTGGCACCATCATTGCGCTCTTCCCAGGCAAGGCAGATCAGTCGCAGGCTTCTGGACGGCCGCTCACTGCGGCTGCTGGCCGCTCACGCTGGCTGCTGGCTACACATGGTAGCCCATGGCAACCCACTGCCACAGGGCTGAAGCCTACGCCGTTGCTGGCAAATCATGGCAGCCCAGCTCCAGGTTGAGCTGTTGTTCAGCATCTTAGCTGTGGAGGCAGTGTCACTGGCCCTCATATGTGGGATCCGAACCGGGGCCCTCTGGCGTCCCAAGCCAGTTCTTAACCATCGCGCCACTCGGCCGGCCCTAATTTTTCTTTTAAAAATATTCTATTTATTGGCAGATTTAATCACTGTGTTTGATGTGGGCAGAATAACGTGGATCGAGAGCTTTTTCGCTAAAAGACATCTTTAAAAGAATCTGAAGCAAAGCTGAGCATTTAGGAATTAATAGCCACTAAGTATAATAATTTTGTTATCAGGAATAAAACTAAAAACGTTTTTCTCATGTTTGACCAATGCTTGGTCCCTTTGGACTGTGGGATTTTAATTTACTTTTCCCAGTGCTCAGATGCTTATATACCTTAATAACTTGAGGAAAGTTAAGTGTCAAAAGCAGGTAATGGGTTGAAACCATTCCTCTGGTTGAATCTGTAGAAATAATTTGAAGCCTACTTTGCATTCCAATTTTAGAAGTTGCCCAGACTATATATAATTCTTGATAATTATCATTAATTCATTTTCTTAAGTATTGACATTTCATTGTACTGTTGAACTGTGCTGTTAAAAAGAACAATTCAAATTATTCTTTTTACCGATCAGGTTAAAAAAAACTAAAAAAATTACTAAGTGCCACATTATCTTGACAGAACAGTACATGATGTTTTTCTTTGGTTTTCAGGAAAGTATATGTAATATTCATAAGGTCCCTTTAATCTAAACTGTTTTTTTAAAATTAGCCCTTTCTCCACTTCTTAATACTGTGCATATTAACATAATTATATAAATATTTTGCTTGTATGTGGAATCTAAAGAACAAACAAAGCAGAAACAAACTCAAAGATACAGAGAACATTTTGACAGTTGCCAGATGGGAGGGGGTTGGGGTGGTGAACAAGGGGAAGGAATTGAGAAGTACAAATTGGTTGTTACAAGGTACTCATGGCGATGTAGGGTATCACATAAGGAATATAGTCAATAATACTGTAATAACTATGTATGGTGTCAGGTGGGTACTAGATTTATTGGGGTGATAGATGGGAGGGGGATGGGGGTCAGAGTGAAAAGGTGAAGACATTAAGAAGTACAGATTGGTAGTTACAACATAGTCATGGGGATGTAAAATCAAGCATAGAGAATATAGTCAATAATATGGTAATAACTATGTATAGTGCCAGGTGAGTACTAGAATAGTTGGGGGGTGGGGGTGGTGTCACTTCTTAAATTATATAAATGCACCACGATGTTGTACACCTGAAATTAATATAAAATAATATTGAATGTCAACTGTAATTGAAAATTTAAAAAGGAGGGAAAGGTGAAGGGGAATAAGAGGTTTCAAATTTTCAGGTATAAAACAAATACATCATAGGGATGTAATGTACAGCATGGGGAATACAGTCAATAATATTGTGACAGCATTGTACAGTGTCAGATGGTTGCTGGACATATGGTGATCACTTCTTTAGGTATATAAATGTTGAATAACTGGTGTACGCCTGAAACTAATATAATATTGTATATTACCTGTATTTTAATAAAAATAAAAAGATTAAGTACAATAGTTTTAATACAAACGATGTCAAGAAAAAGAATACTTATATTAATACCATGATTTAAGATAATATCTTCTAACAATTTGAAAGTATTATATATCATGTTAACTACCTTAGTGATGAAAAATCAAACATTCACTTGTTGTACAGTTAACTCAACTTCTTAATTTTTGTCATTGTGACACATTGCCCTTGTGTCAATAAACATCCTTGAAATTCTCCCCACGGGTCTGCTATTGGGGTTACATTAACAATTGATTTTATGGAGGTCATCCAACTTATACAGCAGCCTACTGTACTAAAATTCATAAAACAAAATAAAATAATATATGTACTTTATATGAAATTTCACACACTCTTAAATGACTGAGTGATAGAAACTAGACATTGATCAGCATGATATGGAAACTTTATGATTGGGGTCGGGGGAGTAATCACCTGATTGTTGTTTAAGTTCTTAAAGGTATATAACTATAAGAAAAATAGCAAGTGAAAAGCAATAACTGAATGAAGGGGTGGGGCGACACCTTAAAAGCATTCTCCACAAACTATATTCATTACATATTTAATCAAATCCAAACATCTCATGCTGTTTCAAAATTTATTCAGGAAACCTAGATTCAATAATAGTTTACCGATAACTAAAGGGCATTTGATGTTCACTATGGGAATACAAAACCTGTTCACTGAAAAATGGTTTTGTTTCCTTTCCTCCTGCACTTTTCTTCCTAAGCACATCAGCCCCAAAGCAGTTAGGTGGAGCAGGACTGGGAGACATCAGAGTCCGGGGTTGGAGAGGGACCCCAGTGCCAGAGTGGAACGTCAGAGCTAGACCAGCATAAGGGGAGTACCACCCAAGGAGCGGCAGCCCAGTGTGGGGTGTCTGCCTGAGAGCAGTGAGGAGGGCACCCCACACAAGGGAGGCCCAGCAGGTAGCGCTGGAGACCAAGCATGGTGGGAGGGCAGAGCGGGGGTGGTGACAGCAGCAGTCATTCAAGCCTGGCTACATACAAGGAGATTGAGCAAACAATATAATGAGAATAATGGGAATCAAGTGTGTCGCTGTAACAGAAAGGAATTAAGGGCCGGCCGAGTGGCACGTTGGTTAAGAGCTGGCTTGGGACGCCAGAAGGCCCAGGTTTGGATCCCACATATGAGGGCCAGTGACACTGATCTCCACAGCTAAGATGCTGAACAACCGCTCAACCTGGAGCTGGGTTGCTGTGAGTCACCTGCGACGGCATAGGCTGCAGCCCCTGTGGCAGTGGGTTGCCATGGGCTACCGTGTGTAGCCAGCGGCCAGTGTGAGTGGCCAGCAGCTGCAGTGAGCGGCCGTCCAGAAGCTGGCGACTGATATGCCTCACCCAGGAAGAGCGCAATGATGGTACCAACTTGGGCCAGTGAAGCAACATCCTCCACAACTAGACTGAAGAACAAAACGACAGCAACTTGTCTCTGTTCCCCTTTCCCCAATTCCCCAGCACTGTTCCCATCCCCCCAATTACCCAATAAAATTTAAAAAAAAAAAAAAGGAATTAAAAATGCAGAAAACTAGAAGGAATTCTTATGCTGGATTGGGATTACAGATATCAGTATGAACTCATGGTTTTCAAGGAATATAAAGTAAATATAGATGGAAATAAATATATGCATGAATATAAAATATATTCCTTAGTTCTGTCTACTTGGAGTACCTGGGAGCAGTGACGACTCCATTAGCAACGGGCACCTAAATCTTTGTTTCTAAATACCACTATCCACTAAGAAAAAGTCTACAGCAGAAATCCATGAGTCTGAACTGATGTAAATAAATAAATAATAAACTGCGAGTTTAATGATGACAAGGACAACCATAAAATCTCAAAGTACCTACCCAAAAAATATGTATCAATTTCACAGGGAAATGAGTAACTCTACAGTGGATCAAGTTAACTTTTCCTTTAAACTATTTACCCTAAATCTAGCAAAATATTTAAGTCACACATACCAATGCTCAAAAATCCGATTCTGTAAGTAAACTCAAGGTGATTGTTTTCTAATTTAAAGCCATTAAATCCAGTTTGTATTCATGAAATGTAAGCGCAGTGAAAACTATTCCTAGCAGCGCCCTTATGTATTCTTTTTTTCTGTGAAAGTCAAAGGAAAAAGTGATTTAGGATTCTAGGGCTAAGCAGTCTCTGATCAGGTGCATTACCAGCATCAGTGTCACTGCAAGTTATACAAGGGCAGCTGGAGAGCTTTAGATCGTGAAGAGGAAGATGAGACATCGGTAATAAATTAGTGAGAAAAGAATAAGTCATCATTTTGTTGTTCTTTGTTACTGTCATTTTCGGAGGTTAATGTATTTATTTAGCTCTGATTATACGCTCTATCCATTTAAAAATATCTTTATTGTATTTAAACTCTGCACATGGAATGTGGGAGAAAAATACTCGATATGGTTTAAACAGAGCCAAGAAAATTACATTTCCAGCTTCTTGATCAACGGGGAAATTGCTTCCAGAAGTTTCTCTTCCAGAGTAAACTCTCCCATATAGCATTGCACAGGGATGGGTGGTCGGCATGTACAGTAATCCTCTGAAATAATTGATGACCCACGTGTAGCTGCTTACTCTGACACATTAGACGAAACGCAGGAAGGAGCCATAGAAATATAAAGCACAGAGATATTCTCCAAGAACTGCTCCAGATAGGGGAAGCGTACGTCACGGGAATTCACGCATTTACTTCACTGCCCTTGCAACTGGCCTTCCCCTCTTCTCCTTTCTAACTCTTTAAGATGAAATCCGTTAAGAAAATAAAATGTCGGGGAGAAAAACACAGTCTGTAGCATGAGCACAGAAGAAGTAGCATTGTTTAAAAAGAGCTTGCTGCCAGAGTTTCTTAGTCTATATTCTTTTTTTTTAATTTTATTTTATTGGGGGAATTTGGGGAAGGGGAACAGCTAAGTTGTTGTCCTTCAATCTTAGTTGTGAAGGGCGCAGCTAGCTCAGCTCCAAGTCCAGTCACCCGTCGGCAGCTCAGCTCAAAGTGCCGTGTTCAATCTTAGTTGCGGGTGGGGGTAGCCCACCATCCCATGCGGGTGTTGAACCAGCAACCTTGTTGTTAGGAGCACGTGCTCTTGCTAGGTGAGCCATCCTGCCACCTGTTGGCAGCTCAGCAGCAACTCAGCTCAGGTGCAGCTCACTGGCCCATGTGGGAATCGAATTGGCCACCCTGTTGCTCAGAGCTCGCACTCTTAACCAACTGAGCCACTCAGTCGTCCCCTCTTAGTCTATATTCTACAATATAGGCTATAATTTGTTTTCTGATCTTAGTCTACAGCTGTGCTGTCCACGTTGATGGCCACTCTCATTCTGGCTACTGGAGACTTCAAACGTGGCCAGTCTGATTTGCGATGGTGCTGAAATTATAAGTGACATAACAGATAGTGAAGTTTTCTTTCAAAAAAGCAAAATGTAAAATATCTCACTCATAAATGGTATATTATTCAAAATGACAATAGTTTGGATATAGTCAGTTAAATAAAATATATTATTAAAATTACTTTCATCTGTTTCTTTCCTTTTTTTCACTGAGGCCATCAGAAAAATGAAAGTTACCTGTGTGGCTTGCATACATGTTTTGCATTATATTTCTATTGGACAGCCTGGTCCATAGAACACCCTTTCACTGCCATCTTTAAATTGGACCACAAAGAATCACACTTTTAATCTTTTATGAATGTGAAAAAAAAACAAAACTTTCAGGAAAAAAAAAAGTAAAAGTGGTCATGCATTTTGGGAAAATCATGCAAAACCAGAAAAGTTCTCCCACTCGGTTTCAACAAGTGAAAGTAGCAGAGGGGGTCTAATAATACAAAATAGTCACTGCACATGATGCGAGTTCACGGCTGCCTCTCCCAAACCCAGTAAAGCGTTGCCAGATTAGTGAGTGCTACAGAAACACTCTTCACTGGGCAGGTCTTGCTCTTTCTTACACGCATGCCACTGTATTTCAATTCACTTGGCCAAACTACAATAGAATGAGGCTGCCTAAGGCACAGGAAGAAAAGATCGAAAATAAAAGAAGGGGCTGGTTCGTTTGTTGCTTTCAGTTTTATAATCCCACACCTGAGTGAAATCATAGAATTACACTTGAAACCTATATGATTTTACGAACCAATGTCACCCGAATAAATTTAATAAAAATTATTTTTAAGAGAGAAGGAGCCATGGAAATACTGAGACTGTGAAAGCAAGGCAGGCTAGCCTCTCACCCTGGAAGGGGGCAGCAGCTTACCCTGGGGGTCGTACATATGGGATCAGAGATGCTGTGAACATGTCTCCCCAGCTATGTCCACCGGTGGTTTATGGACTTAAGAATTTAGGGGAAAACAATGCCTCTGCGTGTTAAGGATAAAACGGAGGAAGTGTCCGTGGTGAGCGGAAGGTCCAATAACTATATTGTAACATCCCTTCAACAAATGCTTCTGAACAGTATCTGGAAAGGCAGCATGATGGGCACACACACCTCCCACCCCTTGCCTGCGGCCATCAGAGCTACCCAGAGCATCTGATTCACACTACGTACATAGTAAGGAACTCTACCAAGACAGACAATGAAATGGAACCCCTTCTCCTCCACTGCTTATCTCCTCAGGCAGGCTGACTTTCATACGTAGCACTTCTAATATCACTTGGTGCTTTAGAGAACATGATTTGACCTATTTTTTTCCCTGCATCCATTTAACAGACAGCTGTGTTCTAACGAGTTTCTATTATACCTTGAGCTGGCTAGTTTATGAAGCCTGTGTTACACTGAGTACTACAGGGGCAAGGAACATTCAGGAAGGGGAGAAACAGCAGGGGAGGAGCCACAGCAAATCCAAATGCCTCTCCAAGTATCTGGCCAGTCTTACTTATTATTTTTGATTGGATATTGGCTGCAAACCCAGCTTCATTACCGCTCACATTAAACCAGTGCTCAGAGATGGGGAGTGACAGGGAACTTTTACTGGGGTCTGATTTTAACATCTTCAGGGCTTGCAACAAAGCTCTCAGACCTTTAACTAATCCCAAGTCCCCTTTTCACTGGCCTCCTTATCTTCTTCTTCAGGTGTAAAAGCTGATTGCTCATGCATTTTGAATAATGGGGAGGTAGAAAATTCCAGGGAAACAGAAAGAAGAACCAATTAACCAATTCATTTTTCTCCAGTTTAAAAATCTCTTCAAACTGCTAGACGGTCCAATAGGGGACAAGCCACACATACGATGGCTTTGTGGGACAAAATACCCAGCTACCTGAGAGTTTTTAGTAAATACAAGAACATCATGCTATGCATGGATGCCAAATGTGGACAAATGGAACGTATTTGTAATAGTAACCACGTTCAGAAAGGCAATGATGGAGACATATATACATCTAAAGTCATTTCTGTGTTAATTTAGGGATGCATGTAATGACCCACAAACAGATATTAGGAGAAATGGGTTAAACACAGAGTATTTATTGAATGTTAAATTCTAGAACTTTGACATTTCCCCAGAACTTTTGAAACAATCCTTTTGAGTCATGCCCTTTCTTATAAAACATATAGAACCTATACTTTTAATCAGGAGAAACCTATGGTTTATTTGGCAAGGTTAGGGTTCAAGAGGCAACTTTAAATTATATTTCTAACACTCCCTCTGTTTATTTAAGGAAGTACTGGTTTATGAGACCCAGCTCTAGCATATTGCTATATCACAATAACCGTCATTTCTAATAATTCCATAGCTTACAATGCTTAGAAAATCGGGGGAATTTTTTGTAAGGTTGAATCTGCTTATTTAAAAGAAGAAGAGTACTCTAACTTGGTCATTTTTCATTAGTCCTTCTACAAAAAAAACCCCAATAATCATGGCAACACAAACCCACGGCATGAAAAGAGCTGCTTGAAGCATGTGAGCTTTCCCACTGGTCAAATGTAGGATAAGAATACCTTTGTCTTTCCTGGGTACAAATCTATATAAAACATTTTCATTTTTGATGGGCTTTAAAATCCATAACATCTCAAAGCCAGAAACACATTTATTCCAGTCAAGCACAAGCATCACACAATATAGATGGACCTTGAAGGCATTGTGCTAAGTGGAATAGACAAAGGACAAATACTGTATGATCTCACTTATATGTGGAATCTTAAAAAAAAAAAAGCTCATAGATACAGAGAACAGATTGATGGTTGCCAGAGGCAGGGGGTGAGGGGGTGGGCAAAATGGGTGGATGAAGGGGGTCAAAATGGACAAACTTGCAGTTATAAAATAAATAAGTCATGGGGATGTAATGTACAGCATGGGGACTATAGTGAATAATACCGTATTGCATATTTAAAAGTCCCTAAGAGAGTAGATCTTAAAAGTTCTCATAAGAAAAAAAAAATTGTAACTACATAACAATGTACGGTGACAGATATTATTGCAACTAGACTTACTGTGGTAATCATGTCACAATATACACAAATATCAAATTATGTTATACATTTGAAACTAATATTTAAAAATATTAAAACCTATACAAAATCAAAGTTGTTTTTTTTAAAAAATGAAGGTATTAGGAAGTAAGTGAGGTAGATATACGGGAAAAGAGCATCCCTGATGGAGGGAATAGTCAGTGGGAAGGGACTGGGGTTAGGGACGTGCCTGGTGTGTCCCTCACGCCAAGGGGCAGTGAGGCTGGGTGGAGTGAGCAAGGGTAAAAAGAATAATAAGTGAAGAGGATAAGGCAGAGGGGGCTAGAACGTATAGAATCCTTTATGCTATTATAAAGACTTTAACTTTTACTCTCAGAATGATAGGGAGACATAAGGAAACCCCTAAGCAGAGAAACATTATTATAGGACTTGTTTCAAAGGATTATTCTGGCACCTTGATTGAGAACAGACTATACACAGAGAAAGAGAAAAGCTGACCAGTTAGGAGCTTTTGAATAACCCAGGTGGGAGCTAACACAGGAAGGGATGGTGAGAGAAGGTGAGGAATGGATGGATTCTGGGTACATTTCCAGGTTAATGCCATAGGATTGGATATTGTTTCAGATCAATGCTATGGGAATAAATGTAAAATAGGGAAGAGACAAATCAGGGATGTCACCTTCTTTATGCAGTTTTCCCCAGTTCACCCAATTAGATTTAGTAAGTCTAGTTTTGTGTACCATGGCAGGAAAAGTATCTTCTTTATAGCGTTACCATGGTACCTACCCTATAGTTACCATCAGTACATGCTTATATACCCCACTTGCCTCAAGGGCAAATGCAGTGACTGTTTTTGTCTGTCTATTCCTAATACCGAGTAAAATGCCTGACACGCCATGGCAATCAAAACATGTTTGATGAGCAAACAAATCAATGACGGAATGAAGCCACCTGTGCTATGGATGCACCTTTTGTGGGTGGCATTACAGCCCCCAGTTTGCATGTCAGAAACATTCCTCAGAGAAATCCTTATTTCTCCTATACTCAGACTATACTTACTGTCTGTTGGTCAGTTCACATTTATGACGAAGTGTGCACGTGGCAGTCCATGTAAAGCCACATGATAGGACATCAATTTTCATCTTTCCCTGCAAATGTATGTCCTTGCAGCCTTTACTGGTCATTCAGAAGTGTGTATTGAGCACAAAACATTAGTCCTTAAACCAAACTTATATTTAGGCTAATTGTGTCCAACAAGCTCTCCAAGTGTATGGAAATAACACAAATAGGAGTACAAATGAATATATATGGATGAATACACATATATATCCATATACTTACGTATAAGTTGATATGTACATACATAGAAACAGTAGATGGCATAAAAATAACCTCACTAGAAGAAATAGCTTATCACACATACGCACTGAGAAACCGAAGGGGCCTTCCACACGTTGCAAACCTTGGCATTTGTGAGAAAGTCCATAAAAAATATCATCATATGTATACAGTTTCCAATTTTGGAAATAAATTTCTTGGTACAGTAAGATTTCCCAACATGATTGAGTTTTCTACCTAGCTTTAGGGCAATATTTCATACAAACATTTTGCTCAAAAGATAACTAAGTGCTTGCTGATATAGAGAGATTATAAAAATAGTAAAACTAGAGTGGTTAGGAACAACCATGTGTAGCAAGGACAAACAGCTATAAGATGTGAGTAGATTTTTGTCTTGTTTCGTTTTTACTTCTAAAGATGAACAAAACACACATTTCAGGGATCAGAAGCAGTCTCAAAGTCTGGAGCTACAGTTTATCCTTGTGGCCAGACCCCTTTCGTCATGAAGGTGACTGCTTTGGAAAGCACGTTTGTTTGTATGTCTGTTGAATCACAGACACAAAAGTCAAGTACCTATCCAGCGCTCTCAGGAACAACTTTACCTGAGGAAGCAAACCATATTGAGTGGCTTCAGGCTTAAATATCCAGTATCATGCTTAATAATCTAAATGGCTATCTCCATTTTGGGAAGGTATATTTGCATATACAGAGGGTGCCAAAAAATGTATACACATTTTAAGAAAGGGAAAAACTGTATTAAAATTATAATACTCAATATATACCGAAAACAAAATATGAATACAAGTCATGTGTATACAGTTTTTTGGCACCCCCGGTATTGTGTACACACACACATACACACAGAGTATATACGAGGTCTGACAATTAAGTTTGCAAACTTTGTTGCAACGATGTTGCTAACCTTTTTTGATATCAAAGGAATTATTCATTATGAATTTGTACCAACTGGACAAACAGTTAACCAAGTTTACTATCTCGAAGTGCTGAAAAAGCTGCATGAAAAAGTTAGACGACCTGAACTTTTTGCCAACAATTCATGGCTCTTGCATCACAACAATGCATGGCTCTTGCATCACAACAATGCACCAGCTCACATGGCACCATCTGTGAGGGAGTTTTTAGCCAGTAAACAAATAACTGTATTGGAACACCCTCCCTACTCACCTAATCTGGCCCCCAATGACTTCTTTCTTTACCTGAAGATAAAGGAAATATTGAAAGGAACACATTTTGATGACATTCAGGACATCTAGGGTAATACGATGACAGTTCTGATGGCCATTCCAGAAAGAGTTCCAAAATCACTTTGAAGGGTGGACTAGGCACTGGCATCAGTGCATAGCTTCCCAAGGGGAGTACTTTGAAAGTGACCGTAGTGATATTCAACAATGAGGTATGTGGCACTTTTTCTAGGATGAGTTCACGAACTTAATTGTTCAACCTTGTATATTTTATTATTATTGTGTCAACCTGGTCTTCTGCTGGTTTGGTCCCTGCACTCAAGAGAGGGACTACCCAATAGAAGGAACTTATTTAGAGTGATAAGCAGACGTTTGCAATATGCCACCAAGCCAAGGGTTGAGGAGTGAGATAGCCATGAGGGGACCTTTTGAGAAGATGACCAATGGACTCTAGGAGCAATACTGTCTGATTTACCCAGTAGAAAGTTTTCCTTTTCTGCTCTGTAATTCCTTTAAGTTATCCTCAAGCCTTCCATAAAGTTATATTAGCCTCACATTAGCTGTGTTATGGGGAATAAAATAGGGAATCTATATTTGTGATCACAGTGAAGTGGCCCCAGAGAGAGCTTCCACATCAGGAGAAGCAGTTATGACATGGCCACATGAGGAGGGAAATTCAAGCCATTCTAGAGTGACAAGTGTCACAGCGATTGGTTTCTGGAACACGCAAGTACAACAAATTGGCCTGTCTTTGAGTTAAGATGAGATCATCAGACTATACATAATCAAAACAGAATGCTGGAAAGTTTTTAGCCAAGTAATGACTAAAAAAAAATAAAATAAAATACCAGCACTGTCTAGCCAAATATGATTTTTCCTAATGTATAGGTCATAATGTATTGCATAGAATATAATACAAAAATTATAATATTTGTAGAAGCTGGTTTGTAAATATATTGGGTTGTCAGAAAAGTTATGATGTATTTTTCTACGCTTTTCATTGTAAAAATGTGTCATGACTTTTCTGACAACCCAATAGTTCCTTAGACTATTAGGTTGAACCATAGAAATTATGATTCTTTAGGTCAAAAATAGTTGAACGTCAACAATTTCATATGGTTCAGCCTCACAAGTTTCAAAATAATATATAAGGATATCCTGTTCTTTTATGTCTGTGATTACTTTGGTATTATGCATTGGTTTTATGAAACTTAATATCATAAGGTTCCTTCTTCTGAAACACTTACATATAAAACAGATTCCGTATCAGTGGACCCAATCCTGAATGAGTATATGATCCTGAATGAGAGCAGAGACTGCCTTTTTAAAGAAACAGGAATATCTGGTCTCCGTACAATTTAAAGTCCATCTAGTTTCCTTAAAAATCAGGTCATCTTATTTTACTTCAACTCTTACCTTGATACTTTTATTTAAATAAAACCACTAGCTGATCTTAAATAAGAGAAATGCAGATAATATATTATCTCAAATAATATAAATGCATGTACTATATCTAAGTCCATCAGAGATTTGGAAACTAATATTAAATTCACTAAATATGAGCATGACCCAGTAAGTCTAAATCTCCCATATTATTATTACAATCACATTATTATTACTATTATTATTTCAACTCTTTCCTTGAAATAGAGCAACAATGTTTATGGTGTTTTTCAGATTAATGAGTATAGCAGAGATTATAATCTAGAACCAACAGCACCTCAATCTTAATGGTTTGAAGCAAAGGTGAATTTCTCACTTGTGCTAAATGCCCACGACATGTCAGGGACCCAGGCTGACACAGAACCAGGGTGTCCAAGGGTCACTGTGCCAGCAGCCAGTGAGCTCTTCAGGGGCTCACAAGCACAATTCAGTCTTCTTCCCGTTCTCTCACATCAATTCTGCCCACAACTCATTGGCGAGAACTATTCATGTGGTTTCACCACCAGGGGAAGAGGAAGTGCAATGCTTACAAGTGTCTGGAAGGGGAGACAACTAGAAATGTTTCATGAGCGCCACTGATGACAAACGCTTTTAACGGAGTTAGAACAAGGGTTCTTTTTTGTTCAGAAAATAGGAGATTTTATCTATCTCTGTGTGTGCATGCATGTACAAGCATGCACATACACACATATTATTGATTGGAAGCCATTCTTTTGGTTCAAATCAAGCTTGAGGCAGGAAGAACTACATTCCCTTACTACAATTAGGGTGGCACCCACTGAACAAATCAATATACTTGGTTGCAAAAGATGATTGCATAATCCTTCATTAAACTTCAGAGTTTCCCCTCTACTCTGAGTTTCAACCAAGCACAAACTACCATTCTTTTAGAAAGAGCCACCTATGAAGAGGAATTAACAACAAATTCATTTTATTGATCCATCTTTGAAAACACACTTACTTGTGTTCTTAGCAAACACAGGTTTAATTTTTTTATAAAGTGTGATTGATTGTTAGCTCTGAATATAGGCAAGCACAATGCTTTGGTTTGACGAAGAAAGTCCAGAAACAATTTTGAAAGCAAAGTTCACGGTGGCCATTTTTTCTAACACAAATTCTCAAAACACAGGACAGTCTCCAAACAGTCAAAAGAGATAGATAACATTCTATCTTGACGCATGAAATCCCTATAATGTGCTCTCTTGCTAAAGAAAATGGAATTACTTATAAAGTGCTTTGAGGCAAAAACTATTAACTTACGTTCCTATTATGAACAAATGAATAGGAAAAATTACTCTGAATTTCCATTACCAGATGATATTCTATGAAATACTTGAAGCAAAAAGAATTTACAGTTTATAAATATGAGAGTTCAACCTATAATCTGAAAAAGAAAAAAAAAAAGGACTCTTCCTGCCTGTGTTTATTTTTTAAAGTAACAATTGAGATACTCTCTCTTGATTTAATAAAAGGAAAATACAAATCGATTCTACCTCAGTCCACACAGCAGGACACCAGAAAAGTCTGTGGCTCTAATTTAAGAAAAGAATTAAGATAATAGTAATATGAGTAGATTTAAGAAGCATTTAAGGGCCGGCCGAGTGGCTCAGTTGGTTAAGAGCTCGCTCAAGAGTTTGAGCTCTGAGTAACAGCGGTTCAATGCCCGGCCTGAGCTGAGCAGCAACTGAGCTGCCAACAGGTGGCAGGATGGCTCAGCTTAAATCAATTAATCAATTAATCAATCAATCAATAAAATTGAAAGAAAGAAGCATTTAATGCAGAAACTAGTTTTCAAGTCCATAGAGCATATTTGAAATTCTTGTACCTACTCTTTTTTTCCTAGGCTATTCTGAACTCTTGTGTTTGGGATTAAATTCTATCAGTAGCATACCTTTACTGTTTTCTTACTTACATTTTGTTTGTGCTTACCTATTATTTCAACTAGATGAGTTGTTTAGACATGTAAGCACTCACAGCATTTTATACTCTACATGGAACAGCATATGATGATGTAGATATGATAGTTTCAGAATTTTGCAGGATTATTTTGATTCGGGACAATATTTGATACTAACTTTTTCCAAAACCCTTGAGGAAAAGCAACAAGCATTGAGTAAGCATTTAGCCACATCCCACACTCTACCCACCGAATCTTCACAGCAGCCTCCTAAAGGAGGTTAAATCTCATTTTATAAGAAAGTGGAGATTCAGAAAAATTGGGTATTTTGGTGAAGTAAATAGCTAGGTAATTAGGTATTTTGGTGATGTAAATGAAGCAGAGCTAGTAAATAGTTAAGATAGAATTAAATCTCAGTTCTAGGGACTCCCAAACTCATGCATTTTTTAGAAATCACACAAATCATTTCTATTCATGTAAAAGAATGCTAAGACTTTGGGTTTCAAGATTCGCTGATCTATATGGTAACACAATTAGTGACCAAGCTAAATTCACAAAGCTCTTCTCTGTATCTCCGTAGTAACAGATGGGTCAGATTCAGGTACTTATTTATAATGTGTTGATATTACCTACGTACAAAATAAAAAGAAGAAGAAAAGAACAACAATAACAACATATAACTGGCTTTGTGAGCACTTGGAAGGCAGCAAAATAAAAAGGCTAGAAGTCTGAGCCAAGGAGTCAAGCCATCTCGGTGGATGACAGACTCTGCCACCTACTAGCTAGAAACCTTAAGCAAATCACCTTACCTCCCTGTGCATCAGTTTCCTCATTAGCAATTATTATTTGACAGCTGAGCACTTTATATCATGATCTCATTGAATATTTTAAAAAGAAATAAAGTATATCCTAGAAGAAAATAATTTCCATTTTCACCCCTCTCAAATCCTATTTTATTTTTTGGCCTACATTTTGACTTGTAAAGAACTTCCTAACAGACCCACAAAGGCTCATAGTATGCAACATAATACTGAAACTATATATATATACAGAGACATAATTTGGGGTCTTGGTTCTACAGAAAGGACCATTCATAAAATTCGCTTAGAAATTGGACATGCACTCGTGTGTGAGAGTTACTGTTGTCTCAAAGCATAATTTAAGTCTTATGTTGTTATTTGTTCTTTTATATTTATTCTTCTTTCTAACTCCCCATTTATTAAATAAGTCATAGCTTGCTGAGATGAGTCTGGGACTGGGAAGAGAAGGAACTTTCTCCTTGGCATGACTAAGCAGAACCGAATAGGGACCAGAAGATGAATCTCAAAGTCTTGAGAATGAGGACAGATGGTTCTAATCTGTCCCCCATAGCATAGTGAGGGACACT
Source organism: Hipposideros armiger (assembly GCF_001890085.2). NCBI lineage: Eukaryota > Metazoa > Chordata > Mammalia > Chiroptera > Hipposideridae > Hipposideros > Hipposideros armiger. Next base: position 4,088,031 of record NW_017731372.1, read on the forward strand.
TCCCTCCAAATAGCCCATAGCGATGCTGCTTGCCTCTATTTTACTTTCTTCTTACCTTTCGGTCAAAAAAAGAGTTATATTCATTAAAATATAAATTTGAGAAATCTTATAATCATTGTATATTGTGCCCATAGTCTAACTTCATTTACAATCACTTTAGTGTCTCAACAAGAGAACAGCCCCTGCCGCCCGACCTCAAAAAAAACAAGAAAAAATTTGAACTAAATAGCAATGTGCCCTCTCTCAAATATGTTACAAATCAAAGCAACAACTATGAAGTCTGATGTGCTGTCTGAAGATTAAAGAAAGAAAGGGCGGGAGGGAACAAGGGAGAGAGGGAAGTGGAAAAGTTAAAAGCAGGATATTTTAAGAACCAATCAAAGACTAAGTGCCTTCTTACTCAAAACTTCTTTTTCCATTTCTAGAAGAAAAGTAAAAGCAAACATGATGAAGATCAATAAGGAAACGCACCACCTACGTAGTCCTTCTGATACAGAGATGAGCCTCAAACTACCACAGGTGAAGTTACTCCTGGAATCTAATATAGTGCTCATCACACAGTAGTTAGCAAATATCTTTTTAATGAATAAACAAATAAATGACTTAGGAATGAATTATACCTTAATCTCCTAACAAATAAATCTTTAAATAACAAATAAATTCTTCATGAGGTGAATTCTTCTATACTCACAACTTCCATTGTCTTGTATACTGTGATGACCCCCCCAAACTATCTCTCTAGCACCCAACTATCTTACATTCCAGGCTCACATACCCAATTATCTACACATGAATTAGCCATCTGGATGTCCAACACAGCCATCAGTCCAGCATGTCCAAAATGACATTCTTATTCCTCCCGTCTACTCAGGATCTCTCATTTTCCTGTGTGTCATGATCCCATCCAAAACTAGAATCATAAACGTCATCAAATAGCAAATAGAAACCAGAAGATGAATCTCAACTTACTCCCTATGTGTCAGTTTCCTTATTTGCAATTATTTGCTGCCTACAGCTAATGGATTACCAAATCCTATTCCTTCTACCACCCCCCCCCAATAAATTTGAAATCCCTACTTTCATCTCTGTCCCACTGCTATCATAGACCCTTATTCTATGCAATACTCCTGCAATAATCTCTCCCAGCTGATTTCCTGTGTCCAGTTTTGTTTCTAACTCATCTTCTTCACTGTTAAGAAGATGATTCATTCCCCTTACTTAAAATCGTTCACTGTCTTCCTAAGCTTTTCAGAATGAAGGCTAACTTATTTCAAATGGCATATAAAGCCTTTCATATTAAAAGCACTTCTCCCATCAGAAATAATAAAAAAGTGCACCATTGCGGGGCCCAGGCTGCAACTGCTCTTTAACTGCCCATCTCTGGACAAGATAAAGAGCCTTCAAATCCTAGGTCTGTCACCGAAGGGAGACATCACCCCCGCACTGAGTGAAGCTGGGAGAAGACCAAATGCTCTCACCAGGTAATCAGCAGAAGAAAACTATGTCCCTCCATATTCTCAGGTTCCTCCATATTCTCTTCATAATGCTGGGGCCAAATAAAAGGCCAGAGGCTTCTTGGCACCAGAGCTTTTCAATCAACAGGAGTTCTTTTTTTTTTTAATTGGGGAGCAGTGTGTTTTTCCAAGACCTATCAGATCCAAGTCAAGTAGTTGCTTCAATCCAGTTGTGGAGGGCGCAGCTCAGTGGCCCATGTGGGGATCGAACCGGCAGCCTTGGTGTTATGAGCACAGCGCTCTAACCCACTGAGCTAATTAATCGGCCACCCCTTCAATGGCAGTTCTTAATGATGTAAGGCCAACTTCCTAAAGTGAGCATTCCATTTGCACAAACACCTCCAGAGACGAAGGAAATGATATGGGTAAAGAAGTGATGTTTGGTTGTCCACTCACTGCGGCCGGCTGTAGCGCCCCATGGCCTGACAACACTGGAATGCTGTGGTAGGGGCTGTGGTGGTGTTTGTGTCATCTATGGGCAGGAACATTCCAGACTCTGTGGTATGTGGACACCAATACAAGAACTTTATAGGAATCCCAGCCTTTCACATTCAAGGAATGTAAACAGTAGCAAACTCAACTATGTCTGTGCATAATAAGGTTGCAAAATTCCTTACTTGCTTAGGAACGTGCCTTCTGAATTTTGTGGACACACATTTTTATCACACCTGCCTAAGATATCGTTATTATTGTATTATCCAGAATACCTAAATAATCTTTATTTCCTAACTGGAAACATCATTTCCTCAGAAGAGGGTACATGGCTTCATGGAAAAAGATAATCACTCATGCCAATTCTTACTGTTGGACATGTGCCTGCTCTCCATTAGGGCTTAAAAAAATAATGAAACCATCACTTTTACAGAAACGTGTATGTCTCCATGGAAAATTATTCAGGCCATTATTATCATCATTGAGGAACGAAGATCAACTATAATTTTATGGGATGCTTCTGAAACAAGGCAGTGTGTTGTTCTAACTAACCATTTCCTACTGAAATATTTCAGGTAGATTAACTGACATGTTTTATTTCAGTATGTTCATCAAAAGCTATTTTTCCTTACTTCTAAACATATTTTCATTAAAATTAGTCTTCATTGGAAACAGAATATACTTAAACACACACAAAAAACAAACCAGAAATAAGGTCACATATGATTACAGCTATATGTTTATACGTAACCAACATGGTTTAAGAAAATTTGTTTTTGAGAAAATCAAGTGAAGACTGGAGTTTATTATTAGCCAAAATCTTTTCATTCAAGGAAAGTGTGTGTTTTAGTATTATCATTGGGAAATTTGATGCTATATATTATTTTGTACTTTTACCTTCTAACTAATTACATTTTTTTAATAGAGAAGATTCCAAGTTATCCAACATATTCAGCATTTTTGTTCATCAAAATTAAAAGCTAGAAACAATAATGAACAGTCACCGGGCATGGTGCATCTTTGTAAAGATGACAACTGGAGTGCATTTAGTGGGTTTTTGTTTTTGTTTTAATTTATTGGAGAACAGACATGGTCATTGGTTACACATTGCTTTCATGCTACAAAGGCATAGTTGACTCTTTTTTTTTTTTAATTGGGGATTTGAGGGAGGGGAACAGTATTGGGGAATTGGGGAGGGGGAACCAGCCAAGTTGTTGTTCTTCAATCTTAGTTATGGAGGGCGCCAGTCGCCATCTGGCTGCCTGTCGGCAGTTCATGGCCTCAAAGCTCAAGGTGCTGTGTTACAATCTTAGTTGCAGGTGGGCGTAGCCACCATCCCATGTGGGAGTCAAACCAGTAGCCTTTTTGTTAAGAACACACGCTGTAACCACTGAGCCATCCAGGCGGCAGCTCAACTCAAGGTGCTGAGCTCAGTCTTAGTTGCGGGCGGGCGTAGCCCACCATCGAACAGGCAGTCTTGTTGTTACACCAGCTGAGCCATCCTGCCACCTGTTGGCAGCTCAGTGCCAGCTCAGCTAGGGCGCAGCTCACTGGCCTATGTGGAAATCGAACCGGCGGCTTTGTTGCTCAGAGCTTGTGCTCTTAAGCTAACTCTTAACCAACTGAACCACTTGCCCGGCCCTATAGTTGACTCTTTTAAGGAGGGCACAGCTCACAGTGGCCCATGTGGTGACTGAACCAACAACCTTGGTGTTATCAGCACCACGCTCTAACCAACTGAGCTAACAGGTCACCCTAGTGTGTTTTTATGAAATGATGCCCTTTAGTGAGTTATTTCAAAACTGAAATTATTTAATCATCTTTTCTCCATTGCTGTAGAAATTCTAGTGGTATTTCATTTATAGAGACTCCGGCCCTGATAATCTATAGATAAATGATAAATTGACTTTCCCTTTCTTTCTTTACCTTCTCTGCTGAGTTTGTGACCCAATGTTGACATTTCCCTAGACGGTGTTATACATGAGAAAACACACAGCTGCCCCAGTCCATCTGACAGTTCCATTGCAACTGGCTCAGCTGCCTGGGGCAGCTGCAGCTCCAGAGGTTTCGCAGAAACTTGCTCAAGCCCCTTGCTCACAGGAGCTTTCTACAGATGCGGTGACCAGAAAGGACATGCCACTCACAAAGCTGGGTAGAAGCCAAAAGAAAAAAAAAATGGTTTACTACTTTTCAGTATTTAATAGCATGAAAACACAATGACCCATCTCATAATTATGGCTGAGAATCGTACAGATCCCTCATAGGTAGGCATGTGAACTTGTTTTTCATATTCAGTAAACCAATTAATGTAAAATTTAAATTTGTTTGAAAGAATGGTGTTATGGCCTGAATTGTACCCTCCAAACATTCATCTGTTGAAGCCCTAATGTGACTATCTTTGCACACAGGGCTTTAAAAAAGGTAATGAAGGTTATTAAGATAGGGCTTTAAAGGAGATAACAATGTCATAAGGGTGGAGTCCTAATCTAGTAGCACTGGTGTCCCCATGAGAAGAGGGAAGCCACCAGAGCTACTAGCTCTCTGCAGCATGTGCACAGAGAAAAGGCCACATGGGGACAGCAAGAAGGTGCCATCTGCAAGCCAAGAAGAGAGACCTCACCATAAACCAAACTGCTGGCACCTCCAGCCCTCCGACTTGTGAAAAAATAAAACTCTATAAAAGGCATCCAAATTGGAATGGAAGAAGTAAAACTGTCATTATTTGCAGATGACAGGATACTATAGAGAGAGAACCCTAAAAATTCCACCAAAAAACTGTTAGAACTGATAAATGAAGTCAGTCAAGTAGCAGGATACAAAATTAATATTGAGAAATCAGTTGCATAAATCCAATAACAAACTATCAGAAAGAGAAATTGAGAAAACAATCCCATTTTCAAATGCTTCAAAAAAAATCTAAACTCAATTTAACCAAGGAGATAAAAGATCTGTACTCAGAAAATTAGAAGACATTGAAGAAACTGAAGAAGATACAAATAAATGGAAACATATATCGTGCTCATGGGTAGGAAGAATTAACAATTGTTAAAATGTCCATACTACCCAAAGCAATCTCTAGATTCAGTGCAATCTCTATCAAAATACCAATGGCAATTTTCACAGGATTAGAACATTTATCCTAAAATTTATATGGAACCACAAAAGACCACAAATAGCCATGGCAATCTTAAGAAAGTAGAACAAAGTACGAGGTATAATGCTACCTGATATCAAATTATACTACAAGGCCATAATAATCCAAACAGCATGGTAGTGGCATAAAAAATAGAAACATAGATCAGTGGAACAGAAGAGAGAGCCCAGAAATAAACCCAAGACTACATGGTCAGTTGATCTATGAAAAAGGAGGAAAGAATATACAATGAAATAAAGACAGTCTACTCAATAAATGGTGCTGAGAAAAGTGGAAAAATACATGCAAAAAAGAAATGAGACTGGACCACCATAAACAAGAACAAACTCAAAATGGATGGAAGACTTAAATGTGAGACCTGAAACCATAAAGCTTCTAGAAAAAAACATGGGCTGTAAACTCTCTGACATTGCTGTTAGTAATATTTTTTCTGAATACCTCCTCAGGCAAGGGAAACAAACAAACAAAATAAACAAATGGGACTATATCAAACTAAAAAGTTTTTGCACAGCAAAGGAAATCAACAAAACAAAAAGACAGCACACTGAATGGGGAAGATATTTGCACTGACACATCCGATAAGGAGTTATATCCAAAATTTATAAAGAACTCATGCAACTTAACACCAAAAAGCAAACAATCCAATTAAAAAATAGGCAGAGGATCTGAATAGACATTTTTCCAAAAGGACCTATGGCCAACAGACATATAAAAAGATACTCAATGTCATTAATCATCAGAGAAATGCAAATTAAAACCACAATGAGATATCACCTTACATCTGTAATAATGGCCATCATCAATAAATCAACAAACAACAAGTATTGGTGAGGATGTGGGGAAAAGAGAACCCTCATGTTGGTGAGATTGCAAATTGGTGCAGCCACTATGAAAAACAGTATGGACATTCCTCAAAAAATTAAAAACAGAACTACCTTATGACCCAACAATTCCACTTCTGGGTATTTATCCAAAGAAACCCAAAACACTAATTCGAAAGGTATCTGCCCCTCTACGTTCACTAAAGTGCTAAACAGCCAAGATATGGAAGCAACCTAAGTACTTATCAATAGACAATTGAATAAAGAAGATGTGGTACATATAAATGATGGCGTATTACTCAGCCATAAAAAAAAATCTTATTATTTGTGACAACATGGATGGATATTACGTTAAGTGAAATAAGTCATTCCTTTCGCATCTCAAGATCCTTAAATGTACACTGAAGTGAAAATAACTACAACATTCTCCCTCTCTCCC
>NW_017731372.1:4094420-4105459 GCF_001890085.2 Hipposideros armiger
CACACACACACACACGTACACACACACACGTACACACATAAAATGATCCTAAGCTTGAGGCAAATCAGTGGGGTCCTGTTTAAAGCAGAACTTTCCACATGATTTAATTTATATTGTCTTGCTGATTTGTGTATAACAAAAAGATTTTGGGTTTTGGTGCAACTAAGATACAGATTAATGCATACAGACGGAATACATGAATTCCCAATTGAAAAATATGGTATGCATGAAGAGAAGTGTTGGATAACTTACACTCTTTCTAATTACCATAGGCACCTTGGGCATCAATATGAAATTGTATGACTTGAATTTCAAATAAAATATTTGTAGAGAGAAATTAATTTTATAATTTCCTATCTTATTCTATATCTTTTGGGTATATATTTAAGGAATGCTCCTTGTTGTATCGATCAAAGATTTTGACACTGGTGTCTCTTGGCCTATGAACACCAGATAATGAAATGAAGGGGATAATTAAAGGAAGACAGTGGGTACTACACATGCAGGTTTTATAGGTTTTATAGTTTTCTGAAAAAATTAGTAAAGTTGGCTTAGATCCAGAAGCAAAAAACACAGACTTCATAACAAAACATTACTCTGTCACACTCAAACTAATAGTACTTCTAGACTTGAAAATACAAAATCAAAACTTAATTTTCAAACTATAAAATTTCACAATAAGGATTTAAATTTCAAATTTTCCAAAATGTCCTGGGTCAAAATTCTAATGTTCATTTCTATATATAAAGTTGTTCAAAATAGGTCAAAGGATATCTTTTGAGCAGCTGAGATCTGTATATAAGGACACTGACCATAATGCATACAGCTGTGGGGTATACACATATGTGTGTATACACGTGTGTGTATATACATGTACACTTGCACATATTTATGCAGACATAGGAGAAAAGGAAATAATTGACTACAGTAAGAACAACTCAATATTACATAGTATGTTCACTATTTCACGCCACTGGTATCTCGACACATATTTTCTATTGTATTTTCTGTTACGGCATAAAATTCACTTTGTTCCTTTGAGGAAAAAGAGAAATGAAACAAAAGAAAAAGAAATACTAAAGGAAACATTTTTAATTACATCTGCTTTCATTCCAAATTACCCTCGGCCCCTAGACGGCATCGGCATATGGAAGTATTTACTATTTGTTAACTGAATGAATTATATATAACTCATGATCGCCTCACACAGCAAATTCACACCAAACATAAATATTAAAAAATTTGAGTAACACTTAAATGTTTTAAAATATATACGAATATATAAGTTTAAAAATATAACACTTAAATGTTTTAAAATATATAAAATATGTTTAAAAATATAAAAATATGTAAAAAAAGATTTTTTAGAAACCTTTACTGCATTAGCGAAACAGAAGTGTTTTTGCAAACGTCTTAGCTCTCACCTCTTCCTTCGTCTTTTTTGATATCACTCGGAGCCAGTCTCCAATCATGCTCAGGACAGCAGCAAAATAAGCAAGTCCTACAAGGATCCAAAACCACACGACAGGCTTGTAGAAGTCTAGATATTCAATATCAGATCCACCTGTGAGGGGAAAAAACAAAAAAAAAAGAAATAACTTCAAATTCACAAAAGTTAATATAGATATTTGCTAAAATTATCAACTGAAGTTTGGCTTGTAAAACATAGCAATCTTCTTGTTCATTGATCCCTGTTATTTTTTTTTCATATGGAATTCCTCGTTTTCCCTCATGTAATCCTTATCTATTTTGCAAGAACCAGTGAAATAAGCTTTTCTTAATGAAAAGCTTATTATACATTGCATTACTTCTCCAGGTCATGATGGTGTTTTCTTGCTTCATGTTCCTTTCTTATTTATTACAATGTGTCTTATAATGAAGTCTAGCACTTAACTATTCCATGTGTACTAGTGTTTCTTTCCACCTCTACTGCGACAAGTAGAAGACAAAGATGACACTTTTTTTGGTATGCATTTAACTTAGTATATTTACATTATTGCCAATCAATTCACGTTAACCAATGAATATATGCTAACCAATAAATTCAGTGCCAACCTGGAGGATTTTAAAGTGGTCCTTACTTTAAAATCCTCAATACAATGGATTAATAAAACACCAGAGACAATAACTTGTTGGGTCTAACTTGAACAAATAGTAATTTGCAGGTGATACTGGCATTCATTATTCTCAGACTTTTCAGAGGAATTCCCACATTTATCATAAATTTAAATCCCTAGTCCTTAAAAAAAAAATTGGCAAAGGAACTCTTTTGCTTTACTCTAATTGTTACTTCTTCATCTATTTGGCACAGTAACTGCACCTATGAGAATTTGAATACATTCAACACATCCCTACTTCAACACGTATTAATGGGTCACTTAATGAATTCTAAACACTGAACAGTTACTTTTTGTTCCACAAGAAAGGGAAACAAGTCTCTCTCTTGAGAAATGCATAATTTAGCCCGAGAAAGCCTCACACAGACAATTAGCCATAATACACTATACTATCCCGTGATAGTAAAAGAGAATAAAATAGTGCCAGCAGAGGACACAGGAGAAATGAATTTTACTGGGTTGCTGGAAACGTCATGGTGCATTTTTGCAATGAAAGACACGTCACGACTTTTCCGACAACCCAATAATTCTGGAAGAGGGAAGGTGAGAAGAGAGAAAATGAGTCTTAAGCAATGAGGATCAACACAGAGAAAAGTTCAGTGTGAAGATACAGGGCATATTCAAAGGACTTTTAAGTAGTGGCTAAAGCTACATATGGACAGGGGCCCGGGAGTTGATGGGTAGAAGAGAAGAAAAAGTAGGCTGTGTCAGGTTGGAAGGACTTGTTCCTAATGCAGGGTGGGGTGGTAAGCAAAAGTTCACGGACAGATAAGTCCTCTATGCATGTTTGACAGCATATTCAGAAAGATCTAGTGCAGAAAAGGAAAGATTGACAGGGAAGCCCCAAGAGAAATTTTTGTTCTGAACAAGCTCAGAAATTATTGTGCCTGAGTCCAGGCTGGAATGAAAAGAAGAGGCAGAATCAGCAAGGAGTAATGACCAGTTAGTCGATGAGATGAGTGAAAGGAAGGTTCTAAGATGACCAGAGACCCTCACTTGGGAGATGGTGCTCGCCACTGAACAGGAAACACAGAGGAGGGTATAGGGACCAAATAAAAGGACATGAAAGGTTTGAAGTGCTTGAGGTACAAACAGTTGGAGACACCCAGTGGGATCCTTAAACACACATCTAATGCTTAATGGGGAAGAGCAAGAGAGAAGGATTTTACGGTCAATAGCGCAGCGGTCATGAATGTACTCACCTCTCAAAAATTCAACCCACACAATCATAAGAACAGCTAATAAATAGCAAGTATGTATTAAAATTCAAATATGAAATTTTGGCTATAACACTACTCTATGTAAATTAAGACTTCCAGTTGCTCGCAATAACATTTTCAAGTATTGAAGGATAAGCGTACAAAGAGACCATTTTTTCTATCAGGCAAATAATGTTAATAGACACAACTTCAGCTTTCGTTAGGGACAAATAATGTTAAGAGTACAGTTTTCAAAGTAAATAATATTACCTTCAAAATATTGTGCAAATTTTTACCTTGTGCAAGTGTTTTTAAAAATGTCCTTTCTGGGAAGGATTATGGAGGCTAAATGCATCTCATTATGGTTAAGGCTTGGCCCGTGGGGGATGGAACTCTACAAATTCACAGAAGTGACTTAAGAAATGTGTGTGGAAACTTGTTATATGATAGGCTCGCTAGTGAATTCTATTTTTCAAATGTTTCCATTTCAATAAAACCAAAATGACATTTTTTTCCAAGTACTTTCTCTTTCAAAACCAGAAAATCTTCATCCAAATAGTTGTGACTCACTTAACACTTACATTCACTAAGATGTTGATTTTAGAAGTTAGTTTATGCTCACGATGACTTTTTATAAGTCTTCTTTCTTATAAACAGGATGTCACAGTTTAAAAAGAGTAAATTAGCTTAATCATAAAAGGTTTATATTTGGGCAAGATGTTTACCCCACAAGTTTTAGTGGATTCTAAGTCATGGTCATGGGGGTTGTGGAGTGGGGTGGGGGGGGGCAATGTTTTCCCATTCTTAATTAACACTCTTAAGATGAAATACCGACAATCAAAGGATCTAGGAAAAACTAATGTATATGGGAGTATTGTCAAACAACTCACAAATCCTCACTTTCTGATAACTAAGATTTATGAATTAATTTCCCCATCATTCAATTCACTTGATCCAAAAATCTTATCCAAATCAAATTACCTGTAAATGTTGAGATAATTTGCTAAAAAGAGTGTTCGTTGTGCTTTCAAATTAGGAAACATTCAAAAATTTTCTTGGCTCCTATAAGCATTAATTTTAATCTGGCTACGTTCAGGATTAACGGGTCGATTGGTCTCTTGCTTGTTAAGCATCTAGGGTAATTTCTCTGTCCTGGATTCACTCTCTAACCCCATGTCCAACCAGCCATGCCGCCATTTTTTTTCCTTTCCACAGACTCCTGAGTTGTGGCCTGCAGTATTCTACAACCCACTCTCCCCTCTTGGGTTCCTCACCCACTTGGCAGGAGCAGTCACCTCATGGCTGTTTTCTTTGTTGCCACCAAAAATATGCACACAAATCCTTTCCATTTTAAGAACTTTCTGGCTCATCATTATAGGAGAGCAGACAGATGGCAATAAAAATAGCAGAGAAGGGTGGAAGTACAAAGGTTTCAGGCATCTTCTAAACTTTTCCAAGTAGTTAAAAGAAGTCTCTTCCTGACTCTCCTATGATATGTGACGGGCTCTTTTAAATGGTGTCATTTTTCTCTGGACTTCTCCCTGATGCTCAAATAAGGAAACCGGCCAGGGCCTAATCTAATCTAGCCGATTAAACTACAGGCACAAAAAAAAATGCAGCCTAGGAAAAGTTCAGATGGGCCCTACTGCTTAAAACTCATTCTCTCTCCAGATGGGTTTCCTAAACATCGGAGGGAAGTCACATCCCGAATCACTCCTCATTTCTCCACTGTCTTAGGACAGGGCTATTCGTAAGACCGTTCGTCATAGTTTGAAGCCGTATCTCCAGCTGCCTTTATTAGAAATTAAACTGATCATTCAATTGCCATCACTCTCACAGCCTGTTCAGAAGTCATGAGTGAATGACAGGTGTACAGGCTCTTGGAAATCCCAACAGGAAGTGTCCCCACTTTGCAAGAGAGAAATCGTAGTCTCAGTAGGTGAAATACCGTATGTCAGGTCTCACAGGACAGGAGGCAGGAGAGCTAGAATCAAACCCAGGCCTGCCTGGCTCCGTATCACCGGCTTCTTTCATTGGCCTGGTTGTCTGTGTTCCTGTGATCTCAATTACTGTCCTTCCCATCATTTATCCACCAGCCTTTTTTGCCCACACTGCATGGTAGGGCTGGAAACACTAAATCACACAAAGTGTGCCTCTTCTCTTCCAGGGTCTTACCTAGAAACCAGGTGGGTCTGAAGATAAGTAGCATTTTATCAGAAAGAAGCCTCCTTACCTTGCTTCCGTCCCACAGTTCCTAGCAGTTGGCCCCATTCTGCCCTAAAGAACTTGAGTGTGCAAGGTCCTCTCCCCTTAAATTGGATTTTCTTTCCCTGTGGTGCTCCTGAATCATAGAATACTTACAGAGAAAAAATAAAATAGGAAGAGACATCCTGGGAATCACCTAGCCATTCTGGACTAAGGTTATCAACTCTACGCCCCTCGTCTGGATTTCTAAAATGACACCTGTATTATAAAATATAGATACAGACATAATTTTGTTCTAAAGAAAATGAGGATCATTTCTTGCATTGGTCTACAAGTAAGTATTTTAGTTTAGCTACCAAATATTGATTTCAACTTTTTTTGGTCTGTTTGACTTTATTTTTATTAATCAAATGCCCCCTGCCTTACTATGAAGGGACAAAATAACTTATTTTCTGCTTTAGTAGATTTTTTTTCCTTTTTTATAGCAAAGCAATTTAACTGAATGAAGTGTTTTCTCCGTGCTTCAAGAACTAAGAGACTCTTCCAGTAAGGCTGTAAATTCTGTTTTCTTTTTTACAAATGGAAATATGACTTTACGATTAAACAATAGCTCACTTGCTAAACCAAACTTCTCATGTGCTATTAGGGTCAGAAAAACACAAGGCAAAAAAAAAAAAAAAGAAAAAAGATAGATAGATATATAGATAGATAAATAAATAAATAAATAAATGGTAACTAAACCTCTCTAGCATTTGAACCCATATTTTGGGATTTTCAATTTCAGCATGCAAGAGGTTGTCCATTTCCTGCCAGGTACGTGTTCTAAAATTAGGAAAACTGCCATTAGAACATCTCATGATCATAACGAAAGAATCAACACATTGTGTCACTCAGTCATCCTTTACAAGGATGAAAATCTGCAGTATATAAGATATGCACAATTTTATCCCTAGATTACCTTTAAGTCTCAATACAGAGCCATTTGGAATCTTTTTTCACTAAACGTAGTGCAATTTACTGCCTGTCTCCCTAAGCCATAACTATTAATCACGGAATGTTTTGCTTCTCTTACTTTTTCTCCATATGTTTCTACAATGCTTCTCTATATCCATTCTGAATCCTAGAAGTTAAATAACTTCTTGGCTTATCCCCAGTCTTTAGGACTTCTGAACTGTTTGGGTCAAATCCCATTTAATTAATCATGAAGATAGCTATCAATTCTCTTGTGAGTTCTCTGAGACTCACTGGCTGAATCAGGGGTTTACCAGACTGCTTGTAGAATTTTCCTGTTATTATCAAACAGAATAACTACCAAGAAGAGAAGAATGTTCAGCATTTAATTTAATTGTTTATGGATTTAAAACATTCTGTCCCACAGGACTAGGCAATTATCACTAAGTGCTAAGGACAGTATCAAATATACAACATGTGCTCAGTAAATATCTGAATGAATGAATAAATGAATGAACAAATGATTAACATAATACATCTCTCTAGCAGTCACATAAACCCTCTCTTTCCAATCAAAGCAATTTTTCTGAGCCATTGTGATGGTGCAGTACTGACTGTCCTTCAGTGGACTTCACTCCTCATAAGGTACTTTTCTTGTTATCTGTTGAATTCCTGGACAATTTTTACTCAGTGATCAGCTCAATAATAGCAATTTTAATAACTGCCCTCTGACATAGCTGCAAAGCTTTTAGGCAACATCAGGAACTGTTTCCTACAGGGTCTCTACTAGAACAAGCTGTTTTAAACAAACAAACAAACAAACAAACAAACAAAAACTTGCCATGGTTTTTCAACAGAGATGTATATGCTTTCATGATAAAATCCCCTTCCATTAATTAAGCAAACTCTGAGCACTCCACTCAAGGAGTCATGTTTTCAGTTATAAGGGAAAGCAATAGCATGGTTATACTAAAAACTACATTTCCAATAACAGCTTTGAAAATGTAATTCCGAGAAAATTTAATTCTTAATATGAGGTATACAAATATATTTTTCGAAGTCAAAATTGTCATGATGAATGACTGTGAAAATTTGTAAAAATTCAGCAAGTGTAAATACACCAGAAGAAGAATCTTACCGGGGAAAGTCTCAAATTATATTTTGTACATAGAGAAACATAAGGATTAAGTATAAAGCCTGATTTACCCAGTAAGCATCTAATAACTATATGTGAGATGAAAAAAATGTTATTGTTCAACTAAATATACTAAATTTCCCTGATCAAAATTCCAAGAAGATATATTTGGATGATTAAGTAAATTGATGCTCAGATGGAAGTGTTTTCATAACATCAACCATGAGGATTTCTTAGACTATCTAAATTTTTGGTTTTTGTTAGAAAAGTAGGTAATGTGAGCTCACTGCCTTGTGAAACTATAAATTTGCATCTGGCTTTCATTCATTCATATTATCCTTTATAAACTAACCCGGTTTATAAAAAGGGGTAATTCTAAGGACTTCTTTGGGAAGCTTCTAAAAAAATTGGTGGAATTGTGCTTCTTGGCTTGCATAATGGTTATGCAAGTGTCTCTTAAAGAAGACATTACTTTGAAAAATAATTTTAAATTGTGTTAATTAGGTAATTAATTTGACTTTTCTCCAATTTAAAAGATTTGTCAACTATTTTTTTTCTTCATCATGGACTTAGCAGATAAGTTGTAAAAGCAAGCCGGAATAAGTAGAATTCAATCTTCCAAACATTTCCATATAATTAATATTACTTTTTTGATTTTAATGAAGAAGAACTGATCTGGTGCTCAGTCTATAAGGCAAGCGTGATTTAGCAAATTATTAACCCCAGACTTCTCATCAAATGAAGAATAACATGACAAAAGTTAAGAAACAGAACGCAGGAAATCAACAGTTAATTCTCAAATATAATTTTGCCATTTAACTTACCTCTACACAAATTTGACTATAAGTGATTATAGGCACTGCTAAAATCAAGTACATGACACTTTGCTAAATAATTTACTTTCTCTCTCCTCATCTTTTAGAAAGGGTTACTCTGCCTGCACCACTCTTAGTAATAGGGATCTGTTTGTTCATATGTAAAATAAAAGTGTTTGAAATGGCCCTATGGTTCCCTGGGTTTTTTTTTTTTTTTTTTTTTGCTCTAGAACACTGAACACTTGTGAGAGAACAAAACGGGGCATCAGGAAGGAGCAAACACCAATCACTAAGGGAGGCAACCAGCCACTAAAACACATCCCTTGCATAAATATAAGATGAAAATTTGCTGGGAGACCTCTTCCTGCAGAAAATTACTAAACATCGAACCTCTACTCAGTCACAACCATGGAGAAAACTGAACACAATGTCGTTTTGTCTTGACTAGTGGTCTCTAAATGCTTTTGACTCAATATGGCCAATGGTGACGTTTTTACACATGAAAATTTAAATGCATATTTATTTACAAATTAGAAACCTATTGTGCTCTAATATAGGATACCACAAACATTACAACATGTGAAAAATAAAAAGTAAGGACTGAGGTTTGAGAATACACAGAAATAGGAGTGGTCCTGTTTTCTTCCCATGGTAGACAGTCTATCTGTATGGACTTTCTTGTTCATTCCATGGGGATGAACTGTTTCAGAGCTCTCATCTAAAAACGCCACATCATCACTTGTGGCTGTTGAGATACTCCTAATAATTACACCAAGGTTACCACCTGCATCCTAAACGTTTATACTTCACTTTCTAAAACTGACTCCTTTCCCTTTACTAACACCACAGTTTGAAGAATATGTTCTTTAATTTGTCTTCCAAAAAGTTCAATACAACAGTGTAACTGAACCCTAATCCTAATCAGAGAGGATTTGCAGGCTTGAGCAGAGCACCAGGCAGGGATTATGGGATATGGGCGGTAGGTACACTTTTGTTTTCTTGTGAGAGTTATGGCCCAATAGAAAGAGGACAAGGTGCCACTGAGAGCAATGCCTCTTGCTTTTTCCCTGAAAAAAAATATCAAAATTAAGTGAGAACACTATCTGTAGTGACATCTAATAGCACGGGAGAAGGTTCTAATGCCAACAACTGTTATTTCCCAGATGGGGTACTCGCCTTAACTCAGTAATTTTACTTTATCGTCACAAAGCACCCAGAAGCAAAGGCTATTTTTATATTGAACGATACGAGGCAATTCTTTTCCAAGATCCTTTAAAAAAACAACAACTCATAATTTCTGTGTCTCCAAAGTCTTTTGCAAAGGGCACACATTTCCTACACCGCCTTTGTCACACCAGCCCCCTCATCGGGTTCTAGAGTGTCACAAAGACCAAAAGAGCTGTAAAATACGTAAATTAAACAGATAGAGATGAGCCCACAAAACATCTCAAATTGCCTCTTTTCTATCTTCCTCAGCATTTGTCCCTTTAATCCTGTCAAATCCCTTTGCTAATTAGCAAAGTGTATTTCAACCATTATTTTTCATTGTTTCCTCTGTAAAATTAAAATAATGAATTTAAAGAGGGTTACAGTAAAAATCCTAGTAATAATAAAGATGTTTATTAGACTAAACTTAGTGCCACACAACTATCATTTTACTACCCTGTTCCCACACAATATTGTGCCATGACCATGAATTCAGGGTTCACACTGATCCACACAACATATTTTCACTGAACTTCTCTCCGCAGGCATTTGAGATTGGCTACTAATAGCCCACATGATCTAGCCAGCTTCAGAGGGTTGATCTCGTAAGTTAAAAAAAATTTTTTTTCATCTTCTACAAAACCATAAAGTAAAAATATTTGTTCTCTTTTCTTTCCTAAGCCAGTTTATACTGTGGCCACAAATAGACAACATTATTTTAGGATTCCACCCACATTTTTTTTTAAATTTATTTATAATTTTTGTTTTTCTTAGAGTCGCAGACCATGAGGGCCACGCACTGGCCTGACACCACCTGCCAATTGTTGAAAATAAGCGCACTGTATTATATCACTGGAATTTGCCAAGAGAGTAGGACTTAAATGTTCTCATTAAAAAACAAAAAGGATAAATATGTCACGTGTTAGATATGTTAATTTAACTAGATGGTGGGAATACTTTCACAATGTACATGCATATCAAATCACCACAATGTCCACTTTTAATATCTCACAATTTTGTTTGTCTATGATATCTCGATAAAACTAAAAAATAAAAACTATGCGTGACCATAAAAAAATGAAAAAATTTAAAAATACATTCAATACAAGCCTGTTGCCCTGAAAATGGAAGACACATCCCCTAACACCTATATATTCCACACTTATTATGAGACCTTGTTAATTATATTTATAAAGTGGACAAGAGCCTATGATTAATATACCACAAGCATAAATGTTATCATCACTGTGTTTCATTTTCTCCTGGATGAATGCACTTCCCACTTCTACTTAAACCAATTACCGTATTTGCCGGCGTATAAGACGACTCGGCGTATAAGATGACCCCCTAACATTTCCACTCAAAATACAGAGTTTGTTATATGGTCGGCTGTGTGCGATTTTGCGAGTGT
>NW_017731372.1:4105559-4111158 GCF_001890085.2 Hipposideros armiger
ACCTGGCGTATAAGACGACCCCCCACTTGGAGGCATATTTTTCAGGGCCAAAAAATCGTCTTATACGCCAGCAAATACGGTACACATCTTTGATAAGAGGTAGAGACATAAGTGCTTTAGAACAGAAGCTATTATATGGAGCTACAAAGGCCTTCTCCACCTTTTGCTAATTAGAAAACTGAAAGCTCTTAGCCGAGTGATGCGCCCTCCTTTCCTGGGGCCTCCATCCAGCACACAGATGTGTACACAGTATTTCTAACCAAAAGCAAAGGTCCACTCATGAAAATTTTCCCGTCTTCAGGATATTATACGTTCCCTAGAAAGGAAGGCTTTGCCAGCTTAAAATATAATTAACCCATCAATAAAAACATAGGAACTATCAACCTTTTCTAAGATTTTATAGAACTATTGAACATATTTTCTTTTCTAAAAATATTTAGGTAAGAAGTTGGGTCATGAAAGAACAGTAAATAGCCAGGAATTAGAATAATCTCCTAAAACTAAATTAGCCTGGTGAGTTTCTTCTGGAAAATTTAATGGTACATTCCTACTATAATGTTTAGCATGTTTTTCTAATACTTCAAACTAAATTGTTTTAAATGGTTTATATGTTCAGGAGCTGGTCAAAATGATCCATGACAGAGCACTATTACCTTACTTTTAACACTAGTATTATAATTTATTTAAAATTGGAGTTAGAACAATGCTAATTGAATAACATAGCTGTGAAAGAGAGAGTTGAAATGACAGGAATGTAAGACCTAAGAGCAAAAATAATAAAGCAAACAGCAATTAAATGAACATATATAAAAAGTAAAAAGTAAAAAAATAATCATTAGGGCCGGCCGAGTGGCTCAGTTGGTTAAGAGCTCGCTCAAGAGTGTGAGCTCTGAGCAATAGGGTCACCGGTTCAATTCCCGGCCCAGGCTGAACTGCCGCTGAGCTGCCAACAGCTGGCAGGATGGCTCAGCTAAAAAAAATATATATATGGACTCTTTAGCTGAGGTCAAAAATATTATCCTGAGAATTGATTTACAGATGTAAATTAAAGAAGGTAAATATTTTAGAGAAAAGAAGGTTTTAAGAAGCTAAGAACATCTACTGAAGTTTGCAGATCTTTAAAACTAAGACACAAAAATGTCTAAGAAAAAAAGAACAAAGATCTCGAATTCTTGCACTGCTAAAAAATTAATAAATAAGAAGTAGGTATTTGTTTCTGAAATTAGGGTGCAAATAAATTTCTCAGTAACCAGAAATTTAAATTTCTTTCATAGAATAAAAAAATAAAACGTTCAACTGCACCCTTCTGCTTACTGCCACTGTCACGCAATGATTTTTTTTCTGACGTGGTCACTGTTACGGATTAAATTGTGTCTTCCAAAAATATATGTTGAATCCTAACCCCCAGTACTGAACGTGGCCTTATTTGGAAATAACGTTCTTACAGATGTAATTATTAAGATGAACTCATACTGGAGTAGAGTGGGTTTTTAATCCACTATGATTGGTGTCCTTATAAAAAGAAGAAAATTTGGACACACTGACAGGGACACAAAGAGAACGCTATGTGATGATGGCAGCAGGGATGGGAGTAACACGGCTGCAAACAGGGACTGACAGCTTTTCCCAGAAGCTGGAAGGAGGCAAGGCAGCGTTCTCCTGGAGCCTCAGGGCGATAATGCTCCTGCTGGCACCTTGAACTTGAACTTCTGTGAGAGAATGAATTGCTTTTGTTTAAAGCCACCCATTGTGGCATTTGGTTATGGCAACCTTAGGAAACCAATACAGTCACTGTGCTGTGCTGTAAACCCAGGTGAAGAGTCTAAATAAGGGTCACGAGTTAGGAGGGCCATGTTGGTGCCAGAAAAAAACTTACCTGCCACGTAGTCACCAAACCCAATGGTTGTCAAAGTGATAACCACAAAATAAATGGCGTCCAGAGCACTCCAGCCCTCTATGTGCTTGAATATGATTGCGGGCAGAGCAACGAAGAGCACACAGCCAAACAGTATGAATATGATTGTTGAGATGATACGAATCTTGGTCTGACTCACGTTCCACTTCTAAGAAAGAGACAGAGAGAGAGTGAGAGAGAACTTGGCTGGGAGTAATTGATCACTGACATATACACAAAGCTAACCTATACACACTGTGAGCAAATTAGCAGTGAGAATGGTATTTTACTCCCTTTAACAATTAATTTTCACTTGTCTTATAAAAATTGGGTGTAACATAAATAATTCAAAATAATTAATGCTTATAATGGTATAATTATAGCTTTACAACAGGTAAAAAACTTTATAAACTATCTTTGCCCTGAGAATACGATTTCAAGCATTCTTTGTTGACCTAAACTATTGAAATATTTCTATTCTATAGTCATACAACTGATGGTGGGCTAAACATAATCTAGGAATACATAAAAATGGAGAAAACTGAACCATGAATTAAATATTTACTACTGATAATTGACAAAATTATTAATTTCATGAAGTAATTTTCCTCTTACTCCTATCGCATTTTCCAATCATTATTCAATTGATTTAAGTGTAATATTAACAGACTCAAGGTACACAGTTGATTCCCACGGGAACCAGATAAATTCTCTCTGCCCTATGGCCTTAAACTGTAAAACTAAATATATCAAAGATGAAATGTAGGCAAGGCTAAGTCTTCAACACCCCTAAGCTACAGTTGCCAGCAGAGTTCTGATATTCTTCCATCTCCTTCTCCTATCAGGACTCTCCACAGTATGACATATTAAGTGAAGTTTTTACAGATAGCACTTTAACTCCACATCTTCATTTGAGATTGATCACCATATATTTTTCATCTCGAACTGAATCTGTCTTATCTGCTGTGAAAATTATAGGTCACATCCCACCATAGAAGAATCACTAGATGGTAGATCTTGAAAATTTTCTGGAGACTAAAGATCTAGGAAGCCACAGAATGGAAAGTGAAAATAAAAGTCCCTCTAATCCACCATCCTTACTTACGGCATATGTGAAAGTGAAATGAATTCACGTTGTAAACTTCTCAGAACAGCGTTTAGTACTAAACGCTGAACCATGACACTACCAGGGTGTGGAATTTGTTTTATGTGCTGATGTAGACGTAGCATGAAAAAGACTGCCCAGCCTCCAGTAGGCACCCAACACTTTGCTAAATGAATGAACCATTCAACATTATCAAGCTCATGCCACTAATCTGCCTTCTCAACTACTAGAAATACAAGATAATTCTAATATCCATAGAAGAAAAGTATAAAGGATAAAACTTCTATTTTTGGAACAACCATACTGACTACACTCTAACAGTAAAAATATTTGACAGTGAATTTTGAACTTAAATATGAAACGTTAATGAGTGGTAAAAACTGGAGCTATAATTTAAATAAAAAAAAACAACAGTCTAAGTTCATCAATAGAGTTAAATGTAAAATACTTGGTTGGAATTTTTTTGAAATTAGAAAACATTATTAAATAATAAATAAAATGCATTTGCAATAGTAGTGTCAGTAGCAACAAATTATTTATAATCCCACCCTCTCACACAAGCATTTTCTTTTTCCATCATTTTCTTTAAGAATAGGATAGACGTCTGTAATCATGATGATATTATTACTATTTTTCACTTAGAATTCTAATAGAAGGATTTTCCTTTTATCTTTTTTCCTATTGAATATAATATAGCCATGAATATCTTCATGTATATCACTTTTGGTTCTACTGAATTACACCTCATAAATAAATTTCTATCGACGACATTACTAAGTTGTCTGATGACCTTTATCGTGTTTTCTATATATTGCTATGTCCTTCACGAAAGGGCTATATAAGTTTACATTGCCACCAGCAATGAACAAGGGTAGCACAGCAACTTTTAAATAACAAAATATTGTCAGTCAATAACCTTTCACTTACATTATCTCTAACTTTCAGAGTGATGTTTCATCATCAGTTCCATTATTCACATCATATACATGACAACATGGAGATTTAAGGGTCAAATAACTAGCTTAAGAGAATATAGCTAGGAGACAGATCTGGAATTTGAAACTAGGGCTGTCAGATGTCTACTTCTTTTTTTTCCTGCATATTTTTGGGGTTTGCTCAGGCACTCATTTATTCATTCAGATAATATAGAAATAACTATACAATGAGTTATATTGTAATAGAGGCACCTATAAGTTGTTAGGGTAAGCCCAATAACTGAATGTCTAACTGTACTGAGATAATAGAAAAATTATAATATTTAAAAAATTAAACAATAAATATATGTAGTTAAAAGGCTGTTATACTTACAATAAATGTATCTTCCACTTTTGCAATTCCTTTTCCAAATATGGTGCCTAGTTGATCTCCAACTCCAGCCAACAAAAACCCAAAGAGAGGAATTCCCAGTAAGGCATAGATGATACAGAATATTTTCCCCCCTTCTGTGCGTGGTGAGATGTTTCCAAATCCTAAAAAAGATAAGTCAGTCAAGCAATCAATCTATCTATCTATCCAAAGAATTCAGTTGTTTATAAATAAGTAATAGTTTAAAACACATGACTTCAAGAAATTCAGAAACCCCCAAAATACATATAAATTATTAATCATAGATTTCAACTAGTTAAGAATCCCTTCTGGGGCTGGCCCAGTGGCTCAGTTGGTTAAGAGCTTGCTCAAGAGTGCGAGCTCTGAGCAACAGCGGTTCGAGTTCCGGCCTGAGCTGAGCTGCTGCTGAGCTGCCAACAGGTGGCAGGATGGCTCAGCTAAAATAAAAATAAAAAAAGAAGCCCTTTATACTATATAAACTTTTAATATATTTTAATATAAAATATTCTTATAGGCAAAATATTTCAATAATCTACAAAGTATATCTAATGTTCCAATTCAACCAGATGATGAGAACAGAGTAACACATGCCATAAAGCAAATATTTTCATTAAATTACTTCTATGTCTTTAAACTTGTTGATACTCCTGTTGACTACAAGGCTTTCGTTGCCCTTTACTGAAAAGAGCATATTGTATTGCCTCAATTTAGGACAATTCAAATATGCTTAAATTATTTAAAGGTTAAAGTTTAACAGCAGCTTTTAAATCTTGTTTTTATCCAAGTATCCACTAAAAACTGAAAATTATTAAACTTTTTTTAAAGTTCTGAGGCTTTCTAATTTTGTGTAAGAATGTCTACTTGTTATGATTAAATCAGTACAACTTTATTCCCCCCACTCTCTACCCCCTTTTCAGCAATATTTACATTCTATATACAGGTTTGGGGTAAAGAATGCATGCCTTCTAGACGTACAGAGTGCCCTCTTTTGATATGTAATTCTCTCATTGTCCTATATTAAACTAATGTGGAATTTTAGTTTTCACTTCCTCTTTTACTCAAGAATGTGGATATTTTAGGATTGGCTCTTTGTTGTTATTTTCTGACTTTATAGTCAAAAAGTATGAATGGCCTGTATGATTTTCACTTTTTGGAATCTTTTGAGATTTCTTTGTGGCTTTATAATAGCCAATTTTTGTATTTGTTTTACTGTTGTTTGAGAATAATATGGATGCTCTATTTGTAGTTAACAAAAAGGGTATACATATCAAAGG
>NW_017731372.1:4114133-4114922 GCF_001890085.2 Hipposideros armiger
TGCTGCATGTTTATTATCTCCATGACAAAGTTCACAGTAAGGAGATGAGGGGATGGGAATGAGGCATCCTGATACGGTTCTTCTCTGAGCATTTTATGCTTCACCTTTCAGACATTACTCTTGTCACCCTTTATGCTGAGCTTTGCAGCTGAATCTGCCTCAGAGGTGGCAACAACGGGCACAATCAACACCCCCCACTACACACATAGGAAGCAGTTTTCAGATACAAAGGGCAAGCCGACAGCTCCCCAAACATTTCCCTGGGTGAGAGGATCGAGTGGCCATTCAGGGGATGGTTCCTCATGTGTTCTCCCCTCCCTTCCCTATAAAAATTAAGAGTAGACTTCCTTCCACAGATTTAACCACGTGTTCTAACCAAGGAATACACGCTGGTTAAATAACTTGATACTATTTAACTTTTAACTATAAGCTTTTAGAATATGAGTCTTTGTAACTGTCTGCACTTCCTGACCCTTTCTTTCCCTGGTTAGTAAAGACCATCTTCGTTGACTCAACGTGTAACAGACTGTTACAGCAAGAAGAAAAAGGAAAAGAAACAATAATGATATGTTGATAAACCCAAAACACATTATTGGTTATGTGTGTCCTTGAGATATTTATGGAAAGCCTGTCAAATGGCCAAATTTCACAGATGAGTTCACATCTGTTGAAAAATAGGCTAAACTTGTAATAAGCAATTCTTTTGGATAATAGTAGCCTTTCTACCCTCTGTGTGAGACTTACTTAAAGTAAGTAACATAGTTAAACTGTTTAGACTTGTTGGCTTCA
>NW_017731372.1:4117878-4126553 GCF_001890085.2 Hipposideros armiger
GAAAAATGGGTTCAAGAATAAATGGTAACCACTATCAAGCCAACGAAAGCATAAGAAAGTAGGGGTAAAGAAGCTTGGCAGTTCCGCGTCCAAAGGGTGATGGTTTTCAAGAGTACCTGATAAAGTTTCAGCGGTTGGACTTAAAATGTTCTCAAATAGCCAGCGTGCTGTCGCCATCGCTGTCACTGAAATGGTGGGGGGTTATGAAAAGAGGCTACATGAAGATGTCCCTCAATGGACTCGTTATCCTTTGAAATCTCTTCTGTGCATAGGTTGTAGTTGCAGTTTTTATTTATTGCTTTGACTTCTGAGTAGTGCTTTTCCTTTAAAAAATAGACTAGCTTGTTTCATCTCCCTCTCTAAAGTAATTCAGGGTTTTGTTCTTAGTGAATGACTAGCAGATAATTCCAGTGGCAACTCACTTTGTTTTGCCACTCTCTCTTTAGTCACCTTTTTCTCTAATACCTCATGAATTGTCTTATAAAGACTTTCTTCACGGAGCACGTTTTTCATAGAAGCCTGCCCCTTCCCGAGACCCCACATCACCACACATCAGAAGGGCTGAGGAGACCCCTGAACTCTGTCATCTGCACAACACCTTGACCCAAAACTCATGGTCCCACCACCACCATCTTGCGAGGTTTCAACTCTGAAATCTCCCTCACCCCCAGATCCAAAAGCCACGTATGGCTTTGTAGGAGATGGTGACCCCCTCACCACCACAACCTTCAATTCTTGTTCTACTGCCCCCTCTTCAAAGCACCAAAATAGCTTGATGGTGCTCTCTTCTCACCCAAACCCATTTCACAAAAGCACAGCCTTAGTCTTGATATTCAGTAGCTTTAAAACCCTTAAGTGTCCCAAGACCTTTCCGTACAAATCACAAATCTTTATTTCCCAATACTCCCCATTATGCAATCGCTATACCGTCTAGTAACACCAGAGTCAGCATTACTCACTGAAAAAAATAGGCTGGACTTTTCTGATTCCTTACACTTTATTAAATGTTGTTTGCTCCTTTGAGAATAGAAAATCAGGAAGCCAACCCAAGCCACTGATGAGTCCTGAAGCTTAATCCTCATTAACCTTAAGGTAAAAAATCTGCTTTTGCCTGGCCGGCCTAGTGGCGCGGTGGTCGGGAGCTGGCTTGGGACGCCAGGGGGCCCTGGTTCGATCCCACATATGAGGGCCGGTGGCGCTGCCCTCTACAGCTAAAAAAATAAATAAATAAAAATCTGCTTTTGCCAACTTTGTGTGTAGGATGACCTTGATTAGAATACCTCTTCTAGACTGACTATGGTATTACTATTATGTTACTATATTTTCATTACTACTAATAGAATAATTTTCATTACCAGTAATAAAAGCCATGGCCAACACTGTTATTTATTGAACACTTACTGTCTCTCACTACATGCCAGATACAGTGCTAATCCCTTCAGATGCAAACTGAACTTAACCTTCACAACCCCGTGAGGTTTAAGTACAACTAATTACTCCCACTCTGAACGTGGAAACAGATGGTTTTGAAGTCGAGTATTGTGTTCAAGGTTATTAAACACACTAAATGTTAGTGTTGAGATTTAAACTATTAAATCAATTGCTTAGAGCAAGCATTTGGGATCAAGGCTATAGATATTGTCCCTCAGACTTAAAGAGTTTTCCTTAATTCTATAAACACAGAGTACGGATCCATAACTAGCCATGCTATTCTGCCAGTATCTACTGTTTTACCTACTAAGACTGGGAAAGCACATATAGGTGCGTTGAAACAAATGTGTCAATTAAAGCAACTACATCAAAGGGCTGTGTGGAGATTTTGTTTTAATTTTAACATCATCAAACTTCCTCTTGGCCCAGAAGCCATGTGCCTGCAGTTGAAACAGTATTTCACATGATGGCTCCCTTGCTATCTTTTGTTGCAATTTACATAACAAAATCCTGCATCAGTTGTAATTTGCAATTCATTAAGAAGTTACACATTTCTTAAGTTGTTTGTTGAATCAGCTTCTACCAAACATTTTTTGCTAACAAGATACATTTATATAACCTATAACTGCAGCTAAATGTGGAGGGGAAATTCCTTTGCAAAGGAATTTTGCCAAAGAACAATAGCAATCTATCTGCACATTGTTTCCCTAACTTCCCCAGCTTTTTCTTTAATACATTGGATTTGCATCCTATCCCCTTTTCACCTATGTGCTTGGTAAGTGGGTGGGAGGAGGAAGAGCGATTATTCCAGGGGAGTAAGAGAGTATATCTGAATAGTACTAGAGTGTCACCCACTGTTCCACTGGTGAGAGCAACGTACAGTAAACATGCTACGAGAGAAGTGAAACAGCTCATCTCAATGTTGTTCTCAGTGTCCACATGCCACTCACAGTGAGGGCATCTAACTGTTCTAGATTTGACTCTAAGTGTTTAAACAGGGGCATTTAAAATAAAACATGGCCACTAAATGTTGACCAACTTTTTTGTCTGAAGCTCAAGCTAATAAACAGATCTGTTCAAGGTATAATGAAATATTTCTATAAATGGCTGTAAACTCATGGGCTATTTAACTGCCTTTTATTATCTGATTTTCCTCTTATCCCAAGAAAGGAGAAAAATGATCCAATGACATCAAGAAAATGAGGGACTATTTCTTAGAAAGAAATTTGCAGCACTTAAGCTTTGTCCACGTATTGCAAGATTATAAGTGAGGAATCTGAATTTCTATGATGATGCATCTCCTGAAAATTACACTTTATTTTTATTTTATTTTATTTTTTTTAAAGATTTTATTGGGGAATTGGGGGAAGGGAACAGTGTTGGGAAATCAGGGAAGGGGAACAGACAAGTTGCTGTCCTTTCGTTCTTCAGTTGTGGAGGACATCACTTCACTGGCCCATGTTGGTATTATCATTGCGCTCTTCCCGGCCAAGTCAGTTGCTTGCCGGCCATTGGACGGTCGCTCACGGCGGCTCACGGCAGCTCACGGCAGCTCACAAAAGCTCACGCTTGCTGCTGGCCAGCCCCACTGCAGCCTATGTGGTCACCGGCAACTCATGGCAGCCCAGCCCCAGGTTGAGCTGCTGTTCACCATCTTAGCTGTAGAGGGTGCAGCATCACAGGCCCTAATGTGGGATCCGAACCAGGGCTCTGCTGCTCAGAGCTGGTGTCCCAAGCCAACTCTTAACCAATGTGCCACTCGGCCAGCCCCTGGAAATCACACTTTAAAGGTGACCATTAAAAGAGCTTTCCTACAGGAACTCCAGTATAATTTGATGCTATATTCCTGACCATACTTGACATCAAATAATAAACCATAAAAGCAATACATAAAACTATATCATCTATTGGCAAAGATTCTCTCCTTGAGCAAACTTTGGTCAGGCTCTTCTGAGCTTTCTTTTTGACTAGGCCTTGTTCCCCTGTGGCCTTCCTTATAAAGTCTAGTTCCAACAGGAATCCTGCTAAGTCAGTTTAGCCAGAATCCCTCATCCTCAATATCTGATCAGATATCTCATCCTCCACCATCTCCCAGATGATGTCTGATCACCCTGGCGGGCCTTCAGCAAACATCATCAATCAGTTTAGCCAAAATCCCCCCTTCCCCTTCATGTTTCCTCTTAGTCATTTTCTATCCACTGATGCCCTCCCCGCTCCTTGATGATAAATTCCCACTTGGCCCAGAGTTAAGCCCCGTCTCTCTCTGCCATTACAAAGCTCCACTGCAGTGGTACCTCCATGTATCACGATAGTCCTACATAAAATCTGCCTTACCATTCTTCAACAAGTGTCACTGTATATTTTTCTTTAATGCTATAATAAAACTATACAATTCATCTATCATCAAACTGCCCTAAAAGTAATATAATAGATATGATAAATGTAAACATGTTAATTTTTTTTTTCATTTTAGAAAGCTGGATCTTGGTAGACATTAATCAGAATTGTCAAGAAAGCCATGTTCTTCTCCTGTAGGAGCCAGTAGGCTGGGGGGAGCATGGCCGCCTCCTGTCCCCGCCATGGCGTGTGCTCGTCCACTGGCATCAGTGCACTCTGAAAAGTGGGAGTCATCTGGCAAAAATGTCATGTGGCCTGCTGTGTTCAAGGCTCCCCTTTGACCAGGGATTGTGAACTTAGTTCACACCAACTTGCACAGAAACAATAGACAGCCCCATGCTGTCAGTGAATCATTATAGCAGGTCATCAAACCAGTGCTGAGCTGTGGGTCCTGGCAGAGCTGTGGCTCAAATTCCCAGGGTTTGAGGCGGTGGGACCCATCGTTCTGGACAGGGTGCCTTTGGCAATGTGTGTCTTGGACGCTATACGTTTGCACCAACCGAAACCTGGTGCCATTGGCATTGCAGAGTGAACCCAACACAGGAGCGACACGCCATCTGCTCTGCCCTGGCTGCCTCGGCCTTCCCAGCGCTGGTCATGTCTAAAGATCATCGCACTGAGGAGGTGCTTGGACTTCCTTTGGTGGCTGAAGATAAAGTTGAAGGCTACGAGAAGACCAAGGAGACTGTTTTGCTTCTTAATACATTTAAGGCCTGGAATGATATCAAAAAGGCCTATGCCTCTCAGCAAATGAGAGTTGGCAAGGGCAAAATGGGAAACTTATCATATCCAGCACAGGGGACTTTGCATCATCTATAATGAGGACAATGGCAAAGCCTTCAGAAACATCCCTGGAATTACCCTGCTTAATATAAGCAAATTGAACACTTTGAAACTTGCTCCTGGTGGGCACAGTGGCTGTTTCTGCATTTGGACTAAAGGTGCTTTCCGCAAGTTAGATGATCTGTGTGGCAGTTGGCGTAAAGCTGCCTCCCTCGAGAGTAGCTACAACCTTCCCATGCACCAGATGCTCAATACAGACCTTAGCAGAATCTTGAAAAGCCCAGAGACCCAAAGAGCCCTCTGTGTGAGCAGCACACAAAAAGAGTCATCGCAGAGTCCTGAAAAAGAATCCACTGAAAAACCTGACAATCATGTTGAAGCTAAACCCACATGCAAAGACCATGCACCAGAACGCCATTCTTCACCAGGCCAAGAGCCACCAGCTCCGGGAATAAAGCAGCAGCAGCAGCGCTAGGAGCCAAATCAGATGAGAAGGGGGTTCCAGGCGAGAAGCCAGCAGCAGGGAAGAAAGGAAAGAATGCTGTTGGTGCTACAAAGCAGAAGAAGCTACTGGTGGGGGGAAAAGGCTGCAGCTCCCAAGAAC
This sequence comes from Hipposideros armiger, assembly GCF_001890085.2. NCBI lineage: Eukaryota > Metazoa > Chordata > Mammalia > Chiroptera > Hipposideridae > Hipposideros > Hipposideros armiger. Next base: position 4,123,094 of record NW_017731372.1, read on the forward strand.
CCAGCAGCTGAGAAGAAGCCTGCGGAAAAGAAACCCACCACAGAAGAAAAGCCTGTGGCATAAACTTAAATGTGTTTATTCCGTAAAGGTCAAATCACTTTGCACAGCTAATTTTGAATAAAAACCTGATAAAAGAGGCAAAAAAAAAAGCCATGTTATCTTTGATTTACAATAATTGTCCTCAACTGCAAACAGACTCATTCAAATTTATTTTCAAGTACACTGAGGGCAATACAGCACAGTGGTTAAGACTGTAGGCTCTAGAGCCCAAACATCTGGGTTGGAATTCTGGCTTTGCTACTCTGTCACTGAGAAAGTTACAAAAATAAACAAACAAACAAACAAAACCCCTGTGCCTCAGTTTCCCCATTTGTAAACCAGTAATGAGGAATCATATGAAATAATACACATAAAGGAATTAGCATGCTACTTGGCACATGCTAAGTAGTCAATGAGTATCCGCCTGCTCACGTCCCTTTCCTGACCGTAAAGCATGGCTCAGGCATTGCCACTGGTGCTCCAAATAAGTACCTACTGTTGATAAACATAATGCTGGTAATGACGGTGCTGCTGCTGCTACTTTGTCCCCTGGAACACACGTAAAGGAAGGAGGCGTTGAGCCAACCTTCTTTTTTCCTGCTCTTCACTTTTCAGATTAAGCAATGGAACAAAAACAGCTATTACTTGATTCCAATCATATAATCCATGATGGAAGCGCTCTAAGTTACTGCAATTCACCTGTCATTGTCACAGCCATGCAGGCATTGGCTGCTATCAGGATATTTCACCCTTCATTAGCCAGTGGTAAACATCACTGTGTCACAGCAAAGCCTGTTATTTTCATGGAACTCCTTTAACGTCTCTCGGAGGGCTGCTAGACAGTCGTTTGTCTGAGATGACCTATTATTTTTCCATATTCACCATACAAAGTACCACGAATTGAGGAGAAAAGGGCATCTGAATTTTTTAAACAAAATCGTAAATGGCCAATAGAATTCTAACCCCATCATTACACTTACGTATATGGAACATGGAGGCCAAGAAAACTGAAGCATTGGTGGTAATTAGGGAGCATAGGTTGAGGAGATAAAATGCAAAGTTTTCAATTGTTGAGTGTCTATAGTTAATACAATTGCACTTGAAATTAGGGTGTAAGAAACTACCTGGGGGCAATAATTCAAATCTCATCAACTACCTTCAGTCAGTGTCAGACGGGCGAAGACAGAAAGTGTGACAGCCAGCCTACCTGAAATATGCATAATTATCCAGACACTGAACTTACATGATGACAGCTGAAGCTGTGTCACCAAAACCATTAAGGATCATCAATTAAACTCATTTTAAACTCCATGTCCATTAGCACCTTTAAGATTCATCTCTAGCACGAGATTAGATCCCCAAGCATTCTTTCATTCCGACAAATTAAGTGTCTTCAAAGCATTAATTTATTCATGCCTTATTTTATAAAAGATATACTGTAGAAGAAAATTAAGAATGTACTTTTTCATGTTTAAAAACTATATCCTCCATATCACCAGCATAAGGCCATGTAGTCTCAACATACACAGTTTTCTCACGCAGGGAAAAGGCAGCTATACTCTGCTTAACTCAGTATTTACAAGTAAAAAGAACGTTGGGAGACACATCCAAGTCCAGTGCTTTTCAAGGCGATTTGCTGCAAATTACTTGTAAATTTTCCAAAGGGAACAATGGCAGAGCCCCTTCACCCAGAAAGGTGGAGTTCTAGACTAGGAGTCACTACGTCCCTCATTAGGGGGAGAGATGAATAAATATCATCAGTTCACTGAAACTTTATGGTAAAAACATATACAATACTGGGGGAGCTGGCCGAGTGGCTCAGTCGGTTAAGAGTTGGCTTAAGAACGCAAACTCTGAGCAACAAGGTCGCCGGTTCGATTCCCACATAGGCCAGTGACGCTGCTCCCGAGCTGAGCTGTCGCTGAGCTGCCAACAGGTGGCAGGATGGCTCAGCTGGTGTAACAACAAGATTGCCTGTGCGATGGTGGGCTATGCCCACTGCAACTAAGACTGAACTCGGCACCTTGAGCTTAGAGGCCATCAGCGGCCGACGGGCAGCGAGATGGTGATTGGCGTCCTCCACAACTAAGAGTGAAAAACAACAACTTGGCTGGTCCCCTTCCCCAATTCCCCAATAAAATCTTGAAAAAAAACAAAAAACACAAACATATGCAATAGTTTTCTCAACACATGATACAATACAGATCAGTGGTTCTGAGTGCCAGGGTCTGTGGGTTTAAAACCCCACTAATTCCATGTACTCACCGCATGACTTAGGGATGTTATTTACATAATCCCATAATACCTGTTTACTTATCCAAAAACGGGAGTAGTAACAGCAACTACATTAGAGGGTTGTTGTATGGATAAAAATTTTTGATATTCATAAAGCACTTAAAACAGTACCGGAACATACTGAGTGCTATATTTGTTTGCTATTATAATACTAGTACACAGGAGACCATACAAAAGACTAATCTTTCAGTCTTGTGTCATAATTTTCCTGACTTCTCAATGTCTCTTGAATTTTATAGGTCTAACCAATTGATACCTTTTATATATTTTTGTCAAGCAAAGCACCATCAAAAAGCACAAATAATCTACCCAGTAACTACTGGTGAGTTAATGATCATACACTCATATGCTATTAATCTTTTTATTGGTTCTGTCCTACCTAATGGAGGTTTTTGCTTTATGGGGGGGAATTTCCTTTGCTGTCTAGATTTGATTTACCACAATTCTGCGCACATAGCAGAATGTGTGCTTTAAGCCTTAGGATTGGGAGAAGATGGTGTGGAAAGCACCCCCCTCCTCGCCCCCCGACTAACACTTGAACTGGAAAGGTGTGTAGAAGGAACTTACTGACAGAATCTACTATGAGCAAGGGCCTATGGTCTCCTATGCACTTTGGGCATATTTTTCTCAGTTAATTCTCAAAGGAATATTCTAGGAAAGGTGTTTTATAACTTATTTATATCAAAGCTCAGATGTGTTAAGTAAAACACATAAGGGGCAAATTGAAAGTGGTACAGCCAGTGTTTAAACGTCGATCTGTCTGACCTCACAGTCCTGCCCTATTATGCAAACAGACTGCTTGCCCCTGAATGCAACCGACCACCCCTGCCCTACCATAGACACACAGACACATACACACACACAAACCCCACCCAAATAGATCCATACGTCTCCTTTATATATGTTTGTAATTCATAAGGTTAACTTAAAGAAAGGATTCCAGGTGTGTGGGGGACAGGGAGGGAGTATGAAAACCACTATTCTAGGGCCGGCTGAGTGGCGCAATGGTTAAGAACTGGCTTGGGACGCCAGAAGGCCCCAGTTCGGATCCCACATATGAGGGCCAGTGACACTGCCCTCCACAGCTAAGATGCTGAACAACAGCTCAACCTGGAGCTGGGCTGCC
>NW_017731372.1:4127130-4165367 GCF_001890085.2 Hipposideros armiger
GGGGCTGCAGCCTACGCCGCCGCCGGTGACTCACGGCAGCCCAGCTCCAGGTTGAGTTGTTGTTCAGCATCTTAGCTGTGGAGGGCAGTGTCACTGGCCCTCATATGTGGGATCCGAACGGGGGCCCTCTGGCATCCCAAGCCAGCTCTTAAACCAACGCGCCACTCGGCCAGCCCCACCCTTACTTCTTAATTTCTTACACACTCTCATTTGACCTTGAAGTGAAGTACAAGCACCAAAAAAGGCAATTATGAGGAGGCTTGATCTTGCCCTCCAGGTAGACACAACACATTTTTCCTCTATCTGTAATTTCTTCACAGCTATCTAGCCGACCTCAGATTAAGTCTTTTACCTTAAATTTAGTCTCATCCTGGAACACTGGATTTTAACAAGAAGTCAACAGACTACTCCTCAAGGTAGCTCAGAACAATACCTAGGAAAACACTATTTCCTTGTTTCCATAACAATTTGGCGCCTATAGATAGAGAATGTGGGAGGATTTTGTACTCAGCAGAAGGGAGTAGGCTGAAATGTACTCATTGGTAGCTAACTATATATATTTATGCTATCCCACTACCACTAAGCCTGCCCACATCGAATTAAGTAGAAAGAACTTTTGTGGCCCCCACCCCCACTTTGTGAGCACAGATTAGAAACACAAATCCAAAGTGAGAACATTAATGTAGAAAACTGGAAAAGAAATATCTTTTAGACTCCTAACTCCCACTCACACGCAGCCTATCTTCCTGGTCTATTTTCCCCTAAAGCTATAGAATTAACACATAACATGCTATAGAATTTACTTTTCTATTAAGGCTCTCACTAAATTTTTGTCTCTCTATTTGATGTACTCCAACCATCTAGAAACTACTCAACAGTCAATAAACATTGGCCAAGTAAATGAATGAATGATCAGGGAAAGCATGTCTCTGAAATGGTATACTAAAGGACCCAGGTTACATTCGGAAACCACCCAGGAGAGAATAAAACACCGTCTCTATCATTTAGAGCCGAAAATCACACACACACACACACACACACACACACACACACACACACACACACACGGATTCACTGGAATCTAAAGGCAAAATTAAGTAAAGAAAAAGAGATGGGTGTGATAATATAATATTGAAAGGAAGCTAAATATGCAATTGCAAAATTAAAATATGCATTTAAGATAATCAAGGAGAATTAAAATAGCAGAAAATGCAATCAACGCTGCAACTTACAGAATACAAAAGATTTCCCAGAATTACAGAAAAAAAAATACAGGTAGAAAGAATTTTAAGAGGGAAATGATATATAAAGAAAACTGAGGGCCGGCCGAGTGACCTGTTGGTTAAGAGTTGGCTTGGGACACCAGCTCTGAGCAGCAGGGCCCTGGTTTGGATCCCACACGAGGGCCAGTGATGCTGCACCCTCTAGTTAAGATGGTGAACAGCTGCTCGACCTGGAGCTGGGCTGCCGTGAGTCGCCAGTGATGGTATAGGCTGCAGTGGGGCTGGCTGGCAGCGGGCATGAGCTTTTGTGAGCTGCCGTGAGCGGCCGTCCAATGGCTGGCAAGCGACTACCTCACCTGGGAAGAGCCCAATGATAATACCAACAGGGGCCAGTGAAACAAAGTCCTTCACAACTAGACTGAAGAACAAAAGGACAGCAACTTGTCTGTTCCCATCCCCCAATTCCCCAATAAAATCTTTTTAAAAAAGGAAAAAAACCCCTGAGAACAGAAAAACAACCATAAAAATTGTCAGTGGCCTTGAAAGTGGAAAAGCAAAATCACTAGAATAAAATAATCAAAACTACAATTGAATAAAGGTTTTTCTAAAATAAATAATAATAATAATAATAATAATAATAATAAAAAGTGAAACCAGTGAAAAATTAAAATCTCTAATTTTATTTTATTATTATTTTTCATATATAAATTTTATTGGGGAACAGCTATGGTCATTGGTTATACATTGCTTTCATACTACAATGGTGTAATTGACACTTTTAAGGAGGGCGGAGCTCACAGTGGCCCAGGCGGGGATCAAACCAGCAACTTTGGTGTTATCAGCACCACACTCCAGCCAACTGAGCTAACGGGTCACCCCAGAAAGTCTCTAATTTTAAAAAGGGCATTTAAGGAAAACGGATTACCACAAAAAGAAGAAAAATCAGGCCAGTATCAAACTCCTCTACACAATAGCAAATGACAAAAAACAATAGAGAAATCTCTACGGTTGTGATGGGGAAAAAAGTTGTGATCCAATAATTTTTTATACCTGACCAAATTAAATTATCTTTCACCAAAGATAAAGCAAAAGAAATCCATTTGCAAATATGCAAATATTTATTCCACTTATGTGCCTTCATGGAAAAAAAAATTGTGTAAGGATGCTATAAGTTAACTGTGAGGTAAATCCTCGTATTGCTAAGGTACTTGTATGGCATTCTGCATTCTTTTTCTCACAGTTTAAGTGTCACATTTTGGATCTTACATTGAATGATTCAGCAATTTAGATGACTAGATCATCTTGCCTAGAGAATAAGTGAACAAAACTTTTTTCCCCCCTTTACAACACAGCATGGAATCACGAGTAGCCATCCTAAATGACTAGCATATTAGGTAATGACTTTTTGTCTTTGAAGTTCATTTCAAAGGTCTGAGTCATTGTTTTATTTTTACTTTTTAATTTGAAAGACTAACAAGAATTCAATGACAGCTAAATTATGCCAACAATCTCCAATTTATAACATAAGGATCACAGGTATTAGCATGTTAAGTATCTCTTTCTTAGAGAGACATAAGAAAATTACTGTAAGGAAACATGGTCATATCTAGTTATTTTCCTTTTTTATACATTTCTGCATTTTTTCCTTTTTCTATTAATCACATATTACCATATACTAAAAAAAGGCGCCAATCTATATATGCAATTTCATGAATAAAATAGAGTCACAATCATGATTTTTTTAAAAAAAACAAGCATAGGAGAAGGACTGTTAAAAAGTGGTACTGGATAAAGGAAAATAAATATGTTTATTTATTATATATGTTATGTAACATTTAAAGATCCAAGGCAGCACTGTTTGTAGTGACAGAGAACTCATGATTATCAAAAGGGATAAAGATATGACATGTTCTTACATTGGAACGCTATGCAGCTGCTGAAACAATGAAGTAAATCTACAGGAAGTGACAGGAAAAAAATCTCAAGACACATTATTATGTGGAGATAGCAAGATACAAGCTGCAGGAGGCTTACTGTTCACTGTATATTTTCTATGCCGCTTATTTGTTTCTCATTTGTTTGTTTAATTACATAGATGTACTCCTTATTAAATTTTTAAGTAAAAAGCATACAGCATTTGATTTTAAGTAAGCATATTATTAATTCCTTACTACTTGCATGCCCAGTGTCACTATATGAAAGAATAGGATTTATTTTCTATATTGACATTGGCAAAACATCTTTCTAGAGTTGCCTTGATTTACATCTTTCCCCAAGTTTCCATGGATTTTGAAAGGCAATTAGCACTGCACATCTTCAGACTTTCAGGAAACATTTATAAAATCTAACCAGAAACCACTGTAGAAAGACAAAGAATTTATTAAATGTGATTTACAATCAGGACTACACATATGCTAATTTTTTTTCTTGCTATCATTATCCATATTAAGAGTGTCATTACGGTAACAACCTCCTTTATTAACAGTCCGCAGTTTCTACCCCCTAATTTATCCCCAAAAGAATATACTGACTCCTTTTTCTGGCACTTAAGTTTAATTTTCTTGAAATTTTTTTCCGAAGTCTGAAATTTTGAAGCCTAGCCTGTCATGGATGGCAATTGATGATAGTACCTTAGTGTTTGAAAATATAACATTTCTCATGTTTACCGAGAACAACTGAATCTTCAGGAGTTTGAGAGAACTGAAAATACTTGACACTATATTCATAGGAGCTCAGTGATAGGATAAGATTTTTTAAAAAAACAAAACAAAACATAGTTTCACCTGGTTACCTGAGCTCTATCCTCAGCTCTCTAAGCAATTATTTAGTCGGCTAGCATCTACATGAGTATATTGTTCTATGTTTCTGATATGCTATTTTCTCTTAATTTTTGAAGCACCACAAAAATTACATTTTTCATCACTCTGAAAAGTAGAAGTATTCAAGCCAATGGTTTTAGACCCCTTTGAGGTTTATGGACCCCTTTGAGAATCTGATGCACACAGTGGACTCTTCTCTACAGAAAACACGAGGACAATCCCTTGAAGTTTATCTACATACCTTCCAGTGGGTTACAGAAATTAAGTCACAAAGCTTATTTCAATCTTTATTGAACAATGAAGAGAAATGGAGAAAACAGCATATTTATTAAAAAATGATCATTATGTGCATCGTATTAATAGTTAATTAAACATTATTAAATATGTTATCCTTTGAGTTTTCATAAAATCCTGTGAAGTCACAAGCATCTTTTGTATTATTCACCTATTAGGAAGTTATTTAGACTATTCATATGGAAGCAACAACTCAGAAAAGTAGTTCAGTGATGTAGTCAAAACCACACAATGAATAAAAGTTAGAATCAAGACTCCAATCCAGGATTTCTACTTACAAATTGTATTATTTTTCCTTGTTTTATACTCTTTCCTTTAGTCCATGGTTGCAAAACATTTCTTTTAAAGGACCAGACAGTGAATATTTTCAGCTTTGCAGGCCATATGGTCTCTGCTGTAACCATTCAACTCGGCCATTATAGCACGAAGGCAGCCAAAGACACTAAAATAAAAAGGTGTGGCTGTGCTCTTGTAATTACATACATAACAGGTGGCAGGCTGAATTGTGCCCACAGGCCATAGTTTTGCCTCTACATTGAAACGAAACTCATTCTTTCAATTTATTTTCCTAAATGGTGTGACTGTTTTCATCATCATGATTTTGACCTTATTAAGTGATCTTTACTAAAACACTCTAAATGCTAATGGCATCCCTAAATAATATCACCAATAACAGCAAGATCTCTGCGGAAAAGCTAAGATTATAGTTTTACAAATTCATTTTTATTTATATTTTCACATAGTTTCACTAATGAAACCACTCTCTAGGAATGCAGTTCTAGAACACAATCTCCTTCAATAATACAACAGGAGACAATATTACATGTGAAAAGTTAAACATCCTGTTGCAGTGATAGAGTAAGGAGACAATGTTTGGAACAGCAAACTAAAATTTTTTTTCTTATACGATTTAATTAGTTTGAATATAATATAACCTTAAAGGAAGGTATTCGATTAGTATATTTGCTTACAGCAGTTATGAGGCAGTCACCAAATATCTTGGTTCTTCTGAGCACACGGTAAGATTACATTTCCCAACCTATGCTCTTAAAGTTGGTTTGGCCAATGTCATGTGAGTGAAACAATATGTGCACTTTTATGAAGCTTGATTAGTGAGTGTGACATTTCCCAGGCTCTCCTCCCAAAGTGACTATGGAAGGACATGGAGAAAGAGAATGCCATCAGGAGTTCTTAGCCAGAAAAATGGGCAGGGCCCTTCTGTGGGTCTACACTGGACATACAGGGTGAACAAACAATAGAATTCTATCTTGTAAAGCCACCCAGATGTGGGGATGGTTTGCTGCAGAAAATAACTTAGCATATCCTAACTAATATAGAGGCATCATTTTTATTCATGTAGAAAACAGATTTATACAAATATGAATTTCTATTATGCTCGGTAATCTAATAGTAACACCTCAAGGTTATGTTATATATTTTGATTATCACATTTTGGACTACCTGTAGAGCATTAAAACAGCCAATTGACTCATTTCATTAAAATAAATACAAATTAACGAGATGGAGAATACAGTCAAATCTGACACTTAGCATTGTGAGATTAACTGAGTTGAACAAATTTTAATAAATTATGTGAAGGCAAACATTACATGCACCATAGAATGAAAATGAATGAATGACAGCTTTAAGGAAGAATGCATTTTCTTTCTTTGTTAACATTAGTAATATATCCAAATGTGCAAAAGATAACATTGGTTTATATTTTAATAATAAAATAATAAAAATTATCCTAATATGAAAAGTAGTTTACTCTAACTCAGCATACCGTCATTCAGTGCACAAACTATTCTCACATACATAATCCTATTTAACCTTCACAAAAACTCTGATCTTGAGAAACATTAGCCCCATTTGACAAATGAGAAAATTAAGGATAACGGAAGAACTGTGATTTGCTCAAGAAGACAACCCTCAAGGGCCGGCCGAGTGAAGCGTTGGTTAAGAGCTGGCTTGGGACGCCAGAGGGCCCTGGTTTGGATCCCACTTGAAAAAAAAAAAAGAAGACAACCCTCACTCACAGCAAAGACAAAAATCTAAACTTAAATTTTCTCAAATGAAATCTGACATTCCTTCAACTGCATCACTCCTTTACAAACATCGGGAGAAATATTTTTATTCTAAGCTGTACTATGTAATTAGTTTGAATAACGCTAAGTGTCTCCATGAATACGTATAGTGCATTATGTAGTTCTAGTATAATTTATTAGGAGGTCATGTCTACATCTATTTTTTTATGCATCAAATAAAGTTACAACTTAGTTTCTGTTAAGTGACCTACAGATATCACTGACATTAACCCATTTAAACATGCATTCTTTGAACAGAAGCTACTTAGGCAGATTATGACTTATTTATACCCCTTCTTTTTTCTTCTCTTGACACTTGCCTTTGGTAATTTCACACTTTGTTGGCATCTTCAATAAAGGAAATGTAAGCTTAGAGAGAGGCGAGGTCTAACACATCAACTCAATTGCTCACATGTTTCTTGTTTTCGTTTCAAAAATAAAGTTGGGAGGGGAAGAAGTTTAAGATTAGTAATAATGTGCATTTTTCTGATGACCTGTGACTTTCAACTGTTCATATTATCAATAGCTCCCCGCACAGTATGTCAGACCCAAGGGCGGGCGGCGTGGAACTCCTTTCCATTTAGAATTAGTCATATCTGCATTGCACTTTATGCACACAAACCACAATGCTTCCACATGTCCCTCATTTGGCACAGGTACTTCTTTTGTAAACATCATGTCATATGTACAGTACCACACAAAGAACAATGCCAACTTTCCAAGAGTAAGATTGCACACGTCTAAAAAAAAAAAATTCAAAAGAAAACAGGATTGGGAAGAAAACAAGTATGTGGCATAATGACTAGCTGAAAGTAGACAGGCCCACACAAACGTTACCACATTCCTTCCATTCACATGAAATGCTTGAGACAGTTACAAAAAGTAGTTTTCTGATAATCATCTCCCGTAGTTTGAATCAGACTCAGAGCCATACCTGCATATCTGGTGGTCAGTCAGATGCTCTATAAAATCTATAATCTATGAAGAACAGTGCTGCATTTCAGTGGTTAGGAAGGACAAAAAGATAAGGAAAAAAAATAGATTCTGTATTTATTTAGGGCATGAATTAATGACAATTCTTTGCTTCCAGTTTTTGGATAATTTCTTGATCACCACATCTGACAGTGACTGCTTTCCAGGCGATTAACAATAGGTTACTGCAAACTTTTCAAAAGTATGCAGAAACATATTAAAGTGTATTTCGTTTCAGAATATAAGCAATTCCTGACTTGAACACACTCAAGATATGAATGATGACTATGCTGATACCCAATGTCCAGCCCCGCTCCTCTCACTGGGAGTTCTAGTTTCTGTTAGATCTATACTATCTTGCTCTGTGTTCTCCTATTACAAAAAAAAAAAAAAAAGCTTTTTTACTCCTGGAAAGATTATATCTCCAATGCTCCCAAAACCCCTTCCAACCAGCACAAGATTCTGATTATTAGGTGCTCTGAATTGAACCTCTTTGTGACTGATGTAACACACATACATAATGAGAAGAGAAGATGACTAATCTATTTCATTATTGCTTGGAAGTCTACCACACTATTTATGAAATAATTCAGCTTTATTGCCTATCAAATATAATTTCGCACTCTGCAAACTTAACCACCATCCATCAGGCATTTTCTCTGAGAAACGCATTTTACCTTAGAAAATCAATAATCCTACGTGAAGATTTTGAATGACAGGAACACAGGTTAATATCCTGAGATAGGTTGTATTCTCATTAATTGAAGTGGATGGGAAAAGAAACAAAGAATCAAAGATGCAAAATAATTTCTTTTTTTTTTTTTAAAGATTTTTTTTTTATTGGGGAATTGGGGGACGGGAACAGATAAGTTGCTGTCCTTTTGTTCTTCAGTCTAGTTGTGGAGGATGTTGCTTCACTGGCCCAAGTTGGCACCATCATTGCGCTCTTCCCGGGCGAGGCAGATCAGTCGCCGGCTTCTGGACGGCCGCTCACGGCGGCTGCTGGCCGCTCACGCTGGCTGCTGGCTACTCACTGCAGCAGGGGCTGCAGCCTTCGCTGTTGTTCAGCATCTTAGCTGTAGAGGGCAGTGTCACTGGCCCTCACATGTGGGATCCGAACCAGGGCCCTCTGGTGTCCCAAGCCAGCTCCTAACCAACACACCACTCGGCCATCCTGCAAAATAATTTCTTAATTCCAACTTCTGTATTTCAAAGGCATAACACCAGAATTACATATTTTAGGAAAATAAGTATGCACTTTAACATACTGGCATAAAGGAAAATTCAACAAGATTGTAGTGTCAGAGCTGGAAGTCACCTTGCAAGATTCTTAACCTTTTAAGCTGCCTGAGAAAAAACAAACTTTCCTTAAAATGGATTTCCAGAATCCTATATGCAGTCAGTCCTCTGAGAACAGCCAACAGATGGGTGAAATGCCACAGAATTATGGGTGTTACTAAATTAATAGGATAACACCCAACCACCAAAGCTGCAATAACATAACCCCCCCTAGGAAAATGCTTACTGTCAAATTCTACATCACTGCTTCAAGTCTATTCATTTCCAAGTTCAGATAGTGGCTTCATGAGATCACAAAATTGAACAGAAAAATACTCTTACAATTTCCCCTCACTCTTGAAGTTATAGCTTTGTACCGCATTCAACAGAAACGTCGTAGCCTCCCTGCTGAAGGCGTGCAGAAGGTTTTACAATTTTCAGTATACCTTCCACGTTTCCAAAACGAACCTCTTGTAAAAAGAAGAAAAATCTGGAACCATTTGTTAAACTTACTCCAAACCTTTAATTATTTGTCCTGGGTTTTTTTGTGTTTCAGTTTTTCTAATTAATTAACCATTATGCTAAACAGATGAAATATGGGTTTGCAGTAAATCAGTGACCATTGTCATAACAGCTTTAGCAATTCAATCTAGGTAAAAGCAAATTAAGAGTCCTGGCAGCCGGTTCAAAATACAGACAAACTAAACATAGAAATTCAATCTCTATACTCAAGTGGTAGAAAACAAGAGCCCTTTGTAGCTAAGAGAACTGCTACTCCGAGGAAATGCTTTCCATAAGACTTAACATGATGCTTTGGGACCTTAAAGCTGCTGTAGACCAAAGTGTTGCCCTTGTTATCTGCATCTGACACTCAGCGATGGTGATGATTGAGTGATGAGCTTGAGCAAATCTCAGCCCTGGCATTCCAATTTTATTATATTTAATGCCTTCAGATAATAAAATCACCTTGCATTTCATTCTAATCTTTAAATTGATCTCCAAAGGGAATAGAGTTGTCCATTACATCATTTTGTTAACAATCTTTCCTAGACTGTAAGTGATTTCTTCTTAACTTTAGAATAACATAAAATTTAAAACACTAACCTGCCTATGGCAGTCTTCTCAGAGATAACTATATCTCCATCAGTAAACTTTCTTTTTTGAGTCATATCCCTGTCCATGTACCACCTTCCTCACTGCCACCTCCTTAGCTGAAGTCCTCTCTCAGGTGGATGAATGGAATGACCTGCTCACTGGTCTTCCTGCCTTCTCCCTTTTTTCCTCCTAATGGCAGCCTGAGTCACATCACACCTCTCGCCTCCCTTCTCCTTCAATCTTTCAGTGGCTTCCCACTGAATTTAGAGCATTACCCTGACCTACTGGGTCCCACACGCGCTGGCTCTTGTTAATCTTGCGAACCTTGTTTCTTCCTCCAGGCTCTGCCACGCGGATCCACCCTCTTCCTTGAACACGCCAAACTCTGTCCCGCTCAGGATCTTGGCCATTGCTCTGCCCTCCCTGAGTTCGCCTTTGCACTCTCCTTTACCCAGCTGCTTTCTTTTCCTCCTTCAGTTTCCGCTGAAATGTCGCCTGCGCAGAGATCTTCCATCAGTCTCCTTTAGAAGACCTCCCACGCCCTACTCCGGCTCCACCATCCACTATCACTGCACATGAACTTCCTGTGGAGCATTCATTGCCATCGGTAATGGCCTTGTGTTTTTTGTTAATATGCTGACTGACTGTTGGTCTCTTCAACCCCAGTGTGAACTCCTCGACCCAAATGTGAGCTCCAGGAGGGGAGCCTGCCCACCTGTATTTCTAGTCTGTCTGAAGTCAAGAATAAACAAATAAAAATTGAGTGGAGGGGTGGGAGGGAACTACTAAAATGATGACACTTCCTAATATAACACATACAAAATCTTGACTTTTTTTTTTAACTCCTTTCTCTTCACAGGATCAACTAGCACGCTCTATGAATTGCAAGCCTGCTGTCTAAATATACATGTCAATATTCAACATTTTGACTCCTCTCTCTTTATTGTATTAATCATCAAGCCCTGTTGATTCTTGCATTTAATTATTTCAATATTTTGTCTTACTCTCAACAGCAACGCTAATCATCCCAGTCAATACTCTCATCCCCCTTCCTTGGGTCACTGAAATGGCCTCTTAACTGCCCTCTCACCTGTCAGCCTCCATGTGCCCTCTTCCTGACAGATGCATCTTCTAATGTCACTTTTAACCTGTCACTTCACTTTCAAAAAAAAAAAAAATCCATGCTCTGTCTTGTAGTAGGTCCAAACTTCGGAAAAATCAAATTATATACAATTGTATTTTTTTGCATCCGAATCAGTCAATACTATTTCCCACCATTCCTTTAAACAGTTTACTTTTAAATAAAAGTAAATAATAATAATAATAATAATAATAATAATAATAATAATCCCTTTTCCATCCTCAAAATAAATCAAGTTCATTCCTGTCTTTGTATTTTTGCTTAGCCATTTCACAGACTTGGAGACTTTTTTCCCCTTCATCAATCGAAACCGAAACATTTTCTCCAAAGCCTAGTTCACATTCAACTTCTCAAATTAAGCCTTTCCTCCTGGTTCCAGCCCACATGTTCTTTCCTTTTCCTCAATTTTTATAGCATATAAACCCGTTCTTCCATATAACATTTGATTATACAAGACTTATTTCTGTGACTCTTCGGTTGTTTCATGTGCGTAAATTCTATCTTTCAAATTGGACTGCAAGCATGGACCATGTCCGTTCCACGCCCAGCAGTGGCAGAAGTAGCACTGATCCGACAAGCGCTACTTGCACCCATTTACTAATTTACATGATCCTGAGGGTGAATCCCTTCAATGACAATCAACAGTTCTAGGTAACTTGCAACTCCAAACAGAACATACTGTCTCTGGCCCCCGATCTTTCCCACATGAACTCCCGATGCTTCAAATGTTCCCACTGCACCTTTACTTACCTGGAAAATTCGTAATTCTCTTTCCAGTTGCAACGAGGACAAGACTTACAAAAGAAAGGGAGGTATTCCTTGCCGCTGCCTTACCCACCCACAAACGTCAGGATCTATGTGAAGTATCACTCCTATTCAGTCCCATTAAATGCTCTTAAATGTACCCGACACACTCTAGAGTAAATGACCATTGGCCCATTGGCCTCCTGACTGGTTTATGTGCAACTTAGGCTAAAGCAATTTATCTTTTATCTTTATAGAAGCAGAGTGATGGTGTTTTATTATTTGTTGAAACAATAAATGAACATACAAAAAGTTAATAATGAAATCTGTTGAAAGAGCTAAGAATTTAGTGTAATAGGCATCAATGTAATGTGCTGTAATTTCCAATAAGCCACAGTTCATGCTATTTACAATGCCTAGTTGTTTTTAATGCCAAAAACAATTATTAAGCATGCACTATGTGTCAGGCATTAGGGATACAGAAAAGACTCAGATACATAAAAATCTCTTAACCTCACAGAACTTGCATCTTACTCAGCAAGAGAGGCAACAGAATATGGTTTTGCTCTGATTGGGTTGGAAACCACAGAAGAATTCTAAGCAGAAGGTTTCTTTCTGCAAAGATGCTGACATTGAGATAATGCTGACTTGGACCAAAACGGTGGGTGTTTGAATGGTGAGCAGTAGTTAAATTATGGATCTCCTTTAAAAGCAGAGCCAACAGGATTGACTGATGGGCTGAAAGTGAGAGAAAGGGAATAGTCAAGAATGGATTTTAGTCTGTACAACTGTGAAATGGAATTTGTGAAGGGTTTGCAAGGTTATGATTTTGGAAAGAGTGTATAGATATATGAGGAGATTCTCTAAAATTAGGCCTTACATTTTTTTTTTAAGATTTTTATTGGGGAATTGGGGGGATGGGAACAGTGCTGGGGAATTGGGGGAGGAGAACAGACAAGTTGCTGTCCTTTTGTTCTTCAGTCTAGTTGTGGAGGACGTTGCTTCACTGGCCCAAGTTGGCACCGTCATTGCACTCTTCCCAGGCGAGGCACATCAGTCGCCGCCTTCTGGATGGCTGCTCACGGCGGCTGCTGGCCGCTCACGCTGGCTGCTGGCTACACACGGTAGCCCAGGGCAACTCACTGCCACAGGGGCTGCAGCCTATGCCGTCACCAGTGACTCACGGCAGCCCAGCTCCAGGCTGAGCTGTTGTTCAGCATGTTAGCTGTAGAGGGCAGTGTCACTGGCCCTCATATGTGGGATCCAAACCGGGGCCCTCTGGCATCCCAAGCCAGTTCTTAACCATCGCGCCACTCGGCCGGCCCAGGCCTTACATTTTAATATTCCATTTTGTATAATTGAACTTCCCTTGGGCATATTTCCAATGAATAGGAAGGGTCACTTTGACTTCTTAGGCACATTGATAACATTGAATAGAAAACTTCTGGACAACTGCAGCCAATGCCACTCCATAAAGCAGTGCTTGTACCAGGCACCTTATAAAAGCCATCGCCATTTATTCTCCAAAATGGTCTCAAGCTCTATTTTTAAATGACTAACACAAGGTAGTTAGGGATAGAGGTTACAATTTCTGTGATTGCTAAAAATCACTTCAAAGTTCATACAATTATTATCATTAGTAGTATTAATAATGATCCTTTGAATTTTATTGAATAATGATTTAGATGTCGAATGGACACTTACGAAAGAGGCCAAAAAGTTTACCCTGCCCTAGACCATAATCTAGTCCAAGGTCAGAGGAGGTGGCCTTGACGTAGGCGTAAAAGACCATGGAATAAATTTGGGTGACCTAGAATGACTTGATCCACCTAAGACGAAAGCCTGAGATAGAACAGTAGGCGATCTGGGCTGTCAGGCAGCTACCTAAACAACCTAAATAATCAGCTACTGTGCTTAATGGCTGTAATTTGGGGTAAAGCTGGTAATAACGGTTTATTTATTTTTTTCATGTGTTGAAGTATATGTCTGCAAAACTTACTGAATTTGGGATTCAAAAAATGAGACTGTTTATAAACACACGGTGCAGCAGTAAGTCTGCGTAATGACCCCGTCTCTTGCGGAATCATTTAGTGGTGGCCATGATGAGTTTTAACTTGGCCTTTGGAGTTTTCATTGGGCAGAAACAAACCATTTTCACTCCGTCTGTTAGCTGTTTTTCCTCCCAGACTCTAAGTAGTTTACACAATAAACAGTCATTTCCATAGTAGAATGACCAAGATGTCTACGCTCCAGAGTTAGCCTGTTATTATGGTTAGAAATTAAGGTTGCATTCTTCCAGATTTTCACAGCCACACAACTTTTGACCTAGCTAATGGAAATGAAAGAGTAAACATCGTTACTTGACTTGACCTCTTCACAAAGGCAAAAAATCAACATGCTAAGGTATTTATTTCATTGGCAAGTGACCCAGCACACGGAGGCACTACGGTGGCTTCACACAATGACAGGACATGACAAATTCTTCCCAAAGGAAAAAAAAAAACACCAAAAACCAGAGGTCTTCCATAAATTATCCATGTTCTCTGATTTAGGACTTCGATATAAAGCACAGATTCAAAACACCTTACACACCTCACAATTTGTCAGTGACGTCAAAGAATGAAATTAAAACTAAAAATCTTCATTCCCACCCCATCAGAGATCAGGCCCATGAGAGGAAATCTCATCACACCGCAAGCATGGGTGGAAGGGAAGAATTTCCTTTGGCTCATATATTTTCTTCCACTTAAAATTCCTTCATAACTGTGATGAGTGAGTTTCCTTCCCTATCTTTAAAATTATGCTGCGAACACACCTCTTTCCACGAACTAAGGCAGTTGTGGCCCCTCGCAGTCCCTACAGCATGGCAAGCATGGCTGTCACTGTGGGGTCTGCATTTATGTCCTCTGGATATAGAAATAGCCAAGGATGGGCACCTAATGACTAACAGAAAAGAAGTCATCCACATGTGTCCATTCTGCTGCCTAGAAGGTGCTGAGTGTGTGACCGCCAAGCCTGAAAAAGGGCCGGTGTTCCACCATGCGACTTTTTTTTTAACCTTATAACAAACAACCTGATGAAAAGGCAAAGCAGCAAAGGTTTAAAGTTTAATTCTTTTTGTGGTACCCCTATTTCGGTGTGAAGTTTGTATATGTTTGTGCTATTGGAAGGGAAATAAGGTATAAAAGAAAAGCCCTGAGTTAATTATAATAGACACGTACTTAAGAACAAGAACACTTTGTTGAAATATATAGTAAAATTTACAAATGGAAAATGGTGACATCAAGTCATGGGAAAAAAAAATCAATATTGTACTCAAACCCTTTCTTTCTATGCCAAAGAATCAAAGTGCAGGAAATGTTACAATGCCTTGCCCCCCACCCCAAAATTGCCATCTCAAGCCATTTTGATGTCCCTATCCATTAGTCAAATGACTCAACTGCACTGCTCTCGAATTTCATGTGCATTTTAAACTTAACTCAGCATTCTGAAACGATAACTAATTCATTTGCATCGTTCCTTTGTTCTAACCTTTAAGCCCTCTTTTCCAAATCAATTTACTAAAATTCAGTTTTCTACCTTAGGTAGACCATTTTGACCAACTGTTAAAAAAAAATTTTTTTTTTCAAACAAATGAATTTTAGCTCACAAACTGTCCCAAAATTAAAAAAGAAAATACGTTGTCTCCTACCTATGGTTGTAATAACAGTGCCAGCAAAGAAGAAGGAACTTCCCAAGTCCCAGTGACTGATTTGATTGGAGGTGTTTCCTAACGGTATAATCCCTGCATTTATTGCTGCCACTATTTGCTGTAAGTTAGAAAAAAAAAAAATGATCAGTACACATGAATCACATGGAGATGTCAAACAGCATATATTCTACCCCAAATGACTAATTAGAGAATCAAGTCTAAGAGAATCAATTGCTTTTTCATTTAAAGTATACAATATAGATTAAAACTTTATACTAAAAAAATTAATAAGTTGAATTATATTTGATAGAAAGTGAATGGATCTGCATGGAGCTTATCATATTATACCAATATGCATTCATATCATCATCCATTAATATATTGGGTTGTTGGAAAAGTCATGATGTATTTTTTCTATGTTTTTCGTTGCAAAAATGTGTCATGACTTTTCCGACAGCCCAATATTTAGTGACTTATTTGAATTAACAACTAAGTATAGCAATTATTTTTAGTAAGCACCACAGAGTTAGAGCATCAGATGGTAAACTACGATTTAAATAATATATAATAGCGTCATCAAAAACAGAAGTATAATATTTCCAAAGTGCTAATCATTTCGGATGTTAAACATGCAGCCAAATGTGGGTTGTGTGTACTGCATAGAGTACATATCGGTAAGACCCAACCAAACAGGCTAAAATGAGAAGGAAAAGGCAACAGCAATTCACTATCAAACTTAAATCAGTCCATTTATATCTAGAGTCTTAAAATTTTTACAGATTTTTATAAATTCTATGACCATGAGTATCACTCAAGACCCATAAATGACAGTCAACAATATTCACACAGGGACATTAGGGTCTGGATGCTACCTTGAGTATTACTGAGAGAGAGAAAGATCACATTAAAATCCCTTCTTCAATCATCAGATGTTCGGGAGGGGAGGGGCAGATCCAGAAGCATAAAACATAGAAGCTGTTAGGAGAAAATGTAGAGTAAAAGAGAGACATACAGATTGTAGGAAAAGATGTTTCTGTTGGAAATATAATTTTAGAAACCTTCATCACTTAATGTCCAGATTTCAAAATTGGAAGGAACTTCATCTGACAGGCAAGGAAATTAAAGACCAAGAGAGGTAAAGTTACTCGTTTAAGGATATATAGTTTACCCATGAGTGGACAAAACCTACGCTGTGGAAATGGAGGCACTACCCAAGAAAGCTGCTGTCAGATGGGAAAGGGCAGGTAAATCAGGGCTGAAATGCAGAATAAAATCTCATGCATCTGATCTGTGATAATCTACACATTAAAACCTCAACAGTTGTGTGTAAAGTTCATTCAACTGTAATGCTTTTATTTACTTTAATGATATATGTTCATTATAAAAAAAAAGGAAAATACAAAAATGCATAAAGAGGATAATAAAATTATTCGTAATTCCAGAATCCAGGGATAACTACTGTAAATGTATTAAGATATCTACTGGCATCTTGCTATACTTTTTAAATAGTTACATTTATGAAATATATGAAATGCATTCTCTGTTCTTACTTATTATTCTGTATGCAGTTTTTCCTGTCGTTACCATATTTACTTAATCATTACCCAATATGTAGACATATATGCTATTCTAAAATGTCTTATCATAAAAAGCGGTGCTGTGAACATATTTGTGTCTAAATATTTTTTCATTTCTGAATATTTCCTCAGGAGAGATGGCTAGAAATAAATTTGCCACATTAAAGATTATGAATATTTTAAAGCACTTGATTGAGGTACAGGAGCAAACAGCTATCCAAGAAGGTTACTAAAATTTATAATTGTCCCCCCAACAATTTATGAATACATAGCAATACTACTATTATCTCTAATATTAATTTTTTATCTTTACTGAACTGATAACAATTGTTTACATTTATATATCTTTTATTGTGAATTAAGCTGAATACTAATATTTTTTATCATATATTAGGTTGTCAGAAAAGTCATGACACATTTTTGCAATGAAAAACACAGAAAAAGATACATCATGACTTTCCCGACAACCCAATAGTAAATGCACACAAATATACATATATGCAGAGCACACAATGAAGTTAGTTTTGAGATAATTGATTCCCTTTAACTCTCTGTTGTAACTTTAGTATCATATAAGGCAGGTTTCCTGATTAGGCTTTTTTTAAAATTGATTTTTTTGCAGTTACTAACCCATTATTCTTGTATAAACTTTAGAATCATTTAGTTAAATTTTATCAAAATTTTCATTTCTACAAGTTTAACATGTTTCCATTGTTTGGATATATATATATGAAATCTATAGATTAAGGAGAATGAACACTATTGTAAAATGAAATTTCCCATCAAAGGACAGAGTATGAATCTTGATTTATTGAGTCCCCTTTAATATCCTGAAATAGAGTATTTTTATGTAGTTCAGATAGGTTTGTAAGGTTATTCTTAGATATTTATTTTCCACTTTAAATTATCACTGTTATTGCTATTATATACACAAATACATATTGCCCATTCTTTGTACCACCTACTCTCAAATATTTTATTTCAAAACCACTTTACAATCTCAAAACTTATTAAAAATATTAAGGAGCTTTTGTATATGTAAGTTATAACTATTAAATTTATATATTTGAATTTCTAATTTTTGAAATGCTTTGATTAGTTCATGTAAAAATAACAATAAGCTTGTTATACGTTAACATAAGTTACCTAATTTTACAAAAAATAATTATTTGTTCCAAAACAGCCATGTATTTAGTGAGAAAAGAGGCACTGTTTTATAATTTTATAAACCTCTTAAATGTCTGGCTTAATAGAAAACAGTCAGATTCTAATACAGTAATACCTTAGTTTGCGACCATAATTCATTCTGGAAACAAACTACTCGTATTGCAAGACATCACTCATTTACCAAGTTAAAATGTATTAGAAATGTTTGCTCATCTTGTGGAACACTCGCAAATCAAGTTACTCGCAAACTAAGGTTTTACTGTATATGCTTCTGCATTCAATATGTTGGGAGAGCACATCACATAGCCTCTAGAAAACACTCCTGTACACTCAGGAGACAATGAGAGTAAAAAAAGCAAAAACATCTTAGTGTTATTAAGAAAACAGCTTTGACCTCATCAAACCTCTGAGAGGGTCGTGGGACCACATCCTGAGAAGCACTGAACTCATACTATTTCTTTTATTTTGCTTGACTTTGTTTTCTACCTGGAAAACCAAAGCATGCAAGCCTATAGTTTACAAATAATGACATGTTATCTCTGCATCTTGCAAAAGCTATGTTTTATTATTTTTCATCTGTCATTACATTGGCCAGTATTTCCAAAGCAATGTGACATAAAAACAGTGAGAGCAGACTTCTTTGTTTTCTGTCACATAAAATCCTCAGCGGCTTCAGTGTTTTATCATTAAATGTATTGACTTTGGCATGAAAATGGTATTTAATTAAATAATTATGAGCAAAAGAAAATTAAAAAAAAGGAAGATAAACACAACTTAAAAATCTAAAATTCTCTTTGGAAATATCTTATGATAGAAATAAACACACAAAGTGTGTGCACACACACACATTGTAAGCACACATTTGGTGATCGCTAGCTTTGTAACTCCCAGGAAAAGCTAATGCTTCCAGTAAAAATCAAGGAAGTGGAGGTGGTGAGATTTAGACAAAACATAATTGCATCCAAAGTATATTTTTGTATTTTACAGACATTTCTTCAGCACATTCATTTATTAAAAAATATGTATCAATTGTTTACGGCATTAAGCAATGGGAAAGCAAGAGAAGTAAAAAAAAAAAAATGGATGATACAGAGGAGAAAAGATAAGGCACATCTTTAGGCTCCATCCCAGTAAGTAAAAATCAATTATTTTATTGACTAGAAGCAAGCTAACTCCTCCAACAATTGACTTAGTATATCTGTCATGGCCAGCACCATCATTTCAGCCCCTCCTTTTGCTTGTCAACGATGAGGTACAACATTACCCAGACAATTGGATAAGGTCCACAAATTATTTAAATGCAAAAGAAGCAAATGTAGACTTAGAAACGGTAATGTCTGGCAATGTGTGGGTTGTAAATAGTTATCACAGAGCTGTAATTATTGCAACAGAGGCTTGAGATGGAACTGGGAGTATGTCAAATCATTATGAGAATGAGTCTACCATGAGGTCTTTTTTTCTGGAATATTCTTGTAAATTTTTCCTAAATTTTTGTACGAGGGCTTTTGGTCAACAGCCACAGGAAACTGAACGCCCTTGGCAAATGCCAAGATCTAAGAGTGTAATTTCAACATCAATTTGGGCCATCAGAACACTTACCAGATGCCTTCATAAGAACTTTTTCTGTAAGTGTCATACAAGTATTATGAAACTAAAGTAACAATCACTTCATCGATAATAAAAATTCACTTTTCCATTAAAGGCTACTTTTGTAGACAATTAAGTCATGCTAACAACTTATGAATAAGTTGAATTGTTTATGTTATGGTAAGGGGAAGGTGGGTCCTATGGATTTAATTGTAACATATACCTGAAGTATTGATTAAGGAAGGGCTTGCGAACTTAAATTCTACAATAGAAATAGTATAAGATAAGCTTGATTGGATTCGCATTCATTTTTACTCTTTGGTTTATAGGCAACTATAAAGTGTGCACTAAGTAAACAAACTTAAATACATGGTTCTAGCCAAGACTAGGAGCTTAAACTTAAGAAATAAGAGCTCTAAAAAGCTCTTATTCAGAGATGATAGAGGTAATTACTCATAAAATTATGAAAAATCCAAGTTTCCATGACAATGATGGCTTTAAAATCAAAGTTCACAGTGCTCTACTGTGTATTTGTGCATTCTTGAATTGTTAAGAAGTTCATGTCTCAATGTCATCTGGCATTTTGGAACTATAATCAGCCTCAACACCACACAACACCACACAAGTATCTCAAGGCAATCACTGTTGGTCACAAAAATGTCCCTGTGAGTCCAATGCCCAGGAAAAACTTTTTTGTTCATGTATTATAAAGTACTACTTGACTAGTTATTTTTTCATTGAAGGGAAAGATATTGGAAAGGGAAAGAGATTGGGAAGGCCTAAACAATACACTGTTTTCAGAGGAGGTTTGTTGTGGATCTTAAAATATAAGTGACACCAAAAGTTCTGATTTCACTTCTTTTTCCCTTTCCTCAGATGCTCAGATGTTCATGTTCATCAAAGCAAGACAGAATGTTCTGAATGCCTTCCACAAATTCCTCCTCTGTTCATTTCATACTCAGGATTTCATTAAATTATGTGACCATACCTATAATTCTAAAAGGAGAGTCACAATAATTTGAAAATGTTAAGTGACATAAAAACTCTAAACTGCTGGTACAAGGTGTTAACACCTAACTGAGTTAACAACAATGATGCAGATGTAACTGGTTCAATGACCACTGCTTTTTAACTGGACATTTGATTGATCTCATTTATTCCTCCTTTGAAAAGGGACAGTATTTCCAATAAATTGGTATAATGGCCAAATCCAATTATAATTATACTGAAATCTGTATAATAACAGAGTTCCTCAAAGGGTAACATGAGTATTCTCTTGCCAAATTTCTGTAAGAAACAATTATCTCTCTCTCTTTTTTATTTTCTTTTCCACTATTTCCTTGGGAGAACTAGTTTCATCCCAAGAGGAGGCTAGTCTTTAGGGAAGGAATCAATCGCACATTCAGAACACTGCATTTGACCTCTTCAACTACGTAAGCAAGATTATTGTGAAAGACTTAAAGAATTCATAACGAGAAAAGCAAAATAATACATGAGGCGCTCACTGCCAAAGGGCTTTTGTGAGAAGATATGATGGTAGGTATCATTACTCTTTATTGCTACACCACAAAAATGATCTTCATCTATCAATAACATGCAGCAATGTATGAGTACTGTTGCCAACGGCTGCTGGGTCCTTACGCATCTCATCCTTAATCCTCTGGCTGTGTCAACACCATGATTACCTAATGCCAGATGATAGGAGCTGCTGTGAAAGATCCTGCCAATAAAACCAGAGAGTATCTCAGGATGGCCTTTACTCTTACAGCTTAAGAACTCACACACAGCCCTGGTGGAGCCGAGGCAACCTTGGTTGGCGTATCTTCATCAATTAGGAGTCACATTTTCTTATCCATTTCTAAGTGTGTAGATTTTTTTTCCACTTTATTGGCTATGTCAGTCTGAAATGTTATTTATAGGCATCATTTGCACAAGAAGCTTCTCCTCTAATGTCAGTGACATGTAGTCGTCTTCATCACAGGGTCTGCTTCTTGGACCATTATACATATCAAATTAGGTTGAGCCAAGAAGCAGCATTTTAGGGCTTTATTGTCAACTTACATACAAAGCATCCCATGCCATATCCTTTGTACCACTGGGGAAAATCCCCAGAAACCAAACTCATAGTCTTCACCTTTTTATCCTTTCATAATATTCTGGAAACTAAAGCAGTGCCATTGGCTTCTTTGCATGAGCTAATATTTCTGTGAGAGCACCACTTGGGACCACGGACAATACAGAAAGGGAGCAAACAACTTCTTGAAAGCCACACCATATTAGCACGTTATTCCACTAGAATCTTCCAGTATAGCTCTCAGCTAATGATAATACTAGGTTGCACCATATAAAATTGCCAATATCCAAGCACTTTTTAGCCTACAAAATGATTTTGTATTACTAGCATGCAAAAGAATGGTACCTATGTTTTCATGAATAGAATGCTAAACATTCTAAATTCCATTGCAGGGTGATATGACTGCAGCATTAAAGTTAATTCTCATAAGCAGGAAACTGTTACTAACAAATCAATCTATTAGGATCTTATAGTTCTACTGTGAGGCATATATACTTGTTAGTTTAAGAAACACCCTACAGCAGACTGCTAGAGAATGGAAGGATAATTTATATTACAGGGGGTTAAGCAGTGAGAGGGAGGTGAGGCACTAAAGATAGCTGGTGTAGGCAACTCTTTAAAAAATTCTAACTGCAGTGGGAGAAAAGAGCAGCAGCTGGAAAAGCAGCTGGGATCCAGGGAATACTTTTGAAAAAGGGACAAAAATCAAAATGTGTTTTCTTTTGAGCAGACAGAAGATGCGATTGGCCTAGGACAGGAAGAGAC
This sequence comes from Hipposideros armiger, assembly GCF_001890085.2. Classification (NCBI taxonomy): domain Eukaryota; kingdom Metazoa; phylum Chordata; class Mammalia; order Chiroptera; family Hipposideridae; genus Hipposideros; species Hipposideros armiger. Next base: position 4,149,645 of record NW_017731372.1, read on the forward strand.
ACCTCCTTCGGTGTAACAGGAAGAAAAGTAGAAAGAACAGGTGTAGAACAAGTCCGCCTCTAGTTTAGGGCAGACTGCCTTCCCTACAACTGTTCTAGTCTACGGAGGTAGAAGCAGTCATGTTGGTAGTTTTGGTGATGGGAAGCTGAGTTAGGTCCCATCTGATGGCGCCTATTTTCTCTGTAAAGTTGGAGGTGAAGTCATCTGTTGAATGTTGATAGGAAGTGAAGGATGGAAGTCTGAAATAATAGCAGCTGAGACTGCGAGAAGAAGCATACTAAAGAAAACACAGTGGGTCTGCCATGCACAGGAAAAGGATTCATTTATATAACCTACCTGGCACAAATATGTCCTCCATGACCAATAAACAATATCTACCAACATTAAAAAAGAAAGAAAAACCCTAGATGTCTGAGAATGCTATTCTGAGAAAACATGGATTAATTGTTGAATCCTTATTGAATAATCAAGTTGTGTTCAACTATGCATACACCTCAGAAATCAAGGGATATTATCTAATATGTAATATGATTACGTTTTTCAGAAATAAATTTGGATATTAACCATTTGATATCAAATAGCCCATACTAATACACATTGGAGCCTCCAATTTGATAAATGAACTTGAGACATGTTACATATAACTTAGTTTTTCAGAAATTCTATAGTTGTAGAGAGACAGCACTTGTTTTTTTGTTTTTGATTTTTTGGGAGGTCTAGGAAAAACAGAGACACCTACATAAATCCAAAAAGGAGAAATCCCACAATTTTTATCTTCCATAGTTAAATGGACTGCTGTAAGTATTGACAAAGGTTAGGTTTTCCAAATCTAACATCAATAATCTTTTTCTTTAAAAAATATATATATTTCTGATTTCATGTGGAGAAAAAAGATGGAGTAGTACATTTGCATATTTTATACAGAACACAGGCGATTAAATCACTCTATTTTTAGTCTGGTAAAGAAGCGAGTTTTCAAGGTTTCCCCAGAGTATAGCTTTTAAGTGAGCAAGGCAAAATGCTATCATGTTTTTAATCTGTTGTTTTTGTTGGAAACAATTTGAATAAAAAATCTATTTCATGGTTTCTTAAAAAGGCTTTCAGAGTCCTTGAATGTGTTTCCAAGTAATGTATGACCTAAGTTTAACCACACATTAATTAAAAATTCTTACAAAGAAGCATCCTTTAAAAAAAAAAAACAGTACAATTCTTATACTTTAAAAAGGATAGCGTTTCCTCCAGAAAGCAGTTTCTTCACACCAGACTTTCCTCTAAAAGTAAGTATCTCCCTTACCTGCCCATGTCTTTTCTCCCAGTTAGGGGTTATGCCATTGCATGTCAAAGCTATTTTTATACAGGCTAATGAAGTGTACAGCTTTTTTTTTTTCTCTTTTGAAAGTGTAAATTTATTTCCTATTGGTAGAAACAAAAGCTTAATCCAAAGTAAGGAACACCAGAGAGCTTGTTGGAGGGGAATATCATCAACGGGGCGGGAAGCTAGTGTACTGCTGGGTATTAGGGATGGCAGTCTCCCCTGGTTATAGCCACTTTGGAAGATTTTTTTAATTGCAAAAGTAATGTACATATTATTGGACATTTGGAAAAATAAGAATAAAAAAAAATCACTCACAGTCCATCAAATAACTTTCCTCAACATACGTATATTCCATTTTTTGTTTTGTTAATAGTGATAATCACAAATCTACTTTCAACTATTTTCATATAACAAGCACATTTCATACAACAAGGCATTTTGAAATCATCACTCTCTCACTTCATAGTCATCAATATCTCTGAGTAGACACATGTAACATAATTTACATAACCATTTCTCTATCATTGAGTGAACTTGTGTAACAGCGTCCAAGTTCAGTGACTATCAAAGTTGTTATAGAGATGATTTATGTATCAGACAAAGACTGAACTGGAAACACTGAAATTCTGTTATTCTTTGAGCCCTGCATGAAACAACACTGTGCTGCAGAAAGTATAAAACAAGGTCAAGGCCCATGAACCCCTCCAACACTGAAGGAGCCAAAAAAATGCATGTGAAGCCAGCACACTGAAACCTATTCAGTTGTCGGAAAGTTGTGACGCAGTTTTTCTATGTTTTTCGTTGCAAAAATGCATCATGACTTTTCCAGCAACCCAATACATTTCCCCAGCTGTACATGCTTTCACGAGTTTTCCTAGATTCCATATTATTAAATGGTGTATTAATAAGAATATTAATCTCTGTCTATCTTTCTGGCCCCCTTCTACCTCAGCATAAGTCAGAGGGAAAGATTAATAATAATAAAAAAATATGGCAAGAGGAGGTAGAATCAGAAAGAAACAAAAGGGCAAACAGGAGGGAAAAAGATAAAGGTTGCTTAGATAACAAAGAAGACACAGTTCTAGAAGAATAAGGTAGGAACTTAATACAATTTACAGTCACTCTATCTAGGAAGTTCTTTTCAAAGAAGGTGTCCTTAAAATAGGATTTGTGTAGGCAGAAGACTAAGATGAAGGAGACACAGCATCGAAGATAAAATTTTTATACCATTTGCCTAAGGCTAATCACATTAGCCAGCATTTATTCATGCACTGTTTTTAATGCCTAAAGTTCTAAACTGATGAGGAAAAAAAAAAAAACAGCCCAAAATGGAACAAGGGGAGTTTTACTCTGTCAATTTCATGCATCCATAGAATCCGTATATTTGGAGACTGTTGACTTTCTTAATAGAATGCTACTGATCTCTAGTCATTTGATGTCCCAGTACACTTAAGCCTATATTTCCACAACAGAGATAAGTTTAAATAGGTTTTATAGGTTTTAAAAACAAATGGTTTTTTTTCCTGACCTTCCTGAATATATAACTAAAATATCATAACAAAGATTGAAAATCTCAGGCTCTGTGTACACACACAACCAACAAAGTGACCAGTTAACCTAATTTGTACGTGAATAAATCGAACTTCCTACAACCCAAATTAGTCATCCATAGGGCCAAAATGTCACAATGCTATAATATTCCAATAATATTCTGATAGACAGTTCCTCTGTCTCAGGCCCTGTGAAATTTATGTGTTTCTCACTTCATCTGAGTTGACTCATTGCCATTAAATAAGCCTGCAATAAAATTCTGTGCTTTCAGATTCCAGGTAAAATTTCTTAATACACTGCAGAGTAAATTTACTAATGGCTTGCTAATGTTATGCAGGGGAAAGGAAATCTTACTGACTCTTTAATGTTTATATTTCTTGGTTCAATGTCACTAAATCCAGACAGCAAAAATAGTATGTGAATAACTTCCCAAAATGTAGTGATTCACACTCCTCCTGTCTTAGCTTTTCTCCAAGTTTCCCCCGGCTTTCTCAATTACACACCCATACACTCACCAGCGATAGTAAATACTGAATTGGTTGAAATCCATTTTGTTGAGAAACAGGAACCTGATAGAATTTCTTACACTTTTCCAAGCCAACTGGAATGATAGAGCTACCCTTTGACAACTGTCCAGTAGTTATTACACAAAAATGCAATTAAACCCTGCCCTCAGGCACCTCTCGGGCTGACTTGGAGTGTCACACCACAACCATCAGCCCTGAAAATGAGCCTGGCACCTCTCCTCATGTTTTCTACATTAGTCACTCACATATGCTGTATTGTTCAGCTTCATTCACACAAGGATACCAGTCCCAAGAGCATTTCAGAGCACAGCCACCTATGAAAGGGAAGATGCCCCAAATCCACATGAGAAGCATGAGGCAAGAGGGTCTTCTCTGCTCAGAGGCGGAGCATATGAAGATGCTATTGCCAGGGGGGTCTTTAGTGGAGGGGAGGATGGGTCTGATGCCCGGAGAAGCATCAGGTTGGGCCAAACATCCTTAGTGATCTTCACAACTCCTTCCCTCTGATCCCCTCAAACCAAGAAAGTGTTTATGCTGGTAGAACAAGAGGAATATGTTTCAGCTGGGCGGGGAGAGAGAGGAATGAAAAGTCACAGTAAAGCATCATGAAGTCAGTCTCTTGAGGGTTCAGAAGGATGGAGGAGGAAGGGTAGTAGCCTCAGGAGACAACTGAATACATTTGAATCTCACTCACTTTTTATTTTTAATCACCGACTATGCATCTATCGGGTGTCTTCTAGACAGCTACCTCTCTTTAAATAACTATTTGGAACCAGAAGTGCAAGACCTGAGGCATTTCGCCAGCTCATAAAAATAACCCTGTGACCATTATCAATGTGGTAACACTTAACAGACATCAGGTGTATATCATATTTCACAAAAGCTGAGACATAGAGAGGCTAAATGGATCACTGGTTCACAATAAGTAAAAATCATAAAAACAAAATAAATAAAAACAATAAAATAACTTTTTAAAACTTTTATTGTTTCAGTGTCAGGTCTTCGTGTTTAGTTGTGTTATATCTTTGGTTGCCTAGCTTTGGACGTCATTATCACGTATAACATTATTTCTATGTGCAAATACATGAAAGGTTCCAAGCACTAAAGACATTTGTGAGGTGTTTTTTTTCTTTTAAGAATCCATTTATAAGTTTGAAGCTGGGTAAACATCCTGTCTATTTCATCCACATGTGTATAACGTTTCCGAAGGGTCATCAGATCTTCTCTTTTACGATTGTGTCCCGTACCGTCTGTGTTTAGAGTGATGCTAACTGCTCAAGAATTACTTGTGTCATGCTTTGTGCTTCCTGATTTCTAAGTATACATAAAATCACTATCATGAATTTATAGAACAGACTACCAATTGCACATTACAGATCATGGTAAAGAGAGTAAGACTCTGCAGTCCCATCTGACTAGATAATCTCTCCCACCTTGTAACGTGTCTTCACTTGGTTCATAGAATACCATGCTCTCCAGCTTTCCTCCATTCTCCCTGACTGCTGTCTCATGCCCCTCACCTTTGAGCCCCTGGTTCTGTTCCTCTCCATCCATCCACACTCCTAGGCAATTTCATTTAGACTCAAGGCTTTAAGTATTATCCATATACTGATAACTCCCAGATGTATTCTTCACCCTGGACCGCTCCGCTGCTTGGATGTCCGAAAGGCAACTCAAACCAATCATACGCCAAGTCGAACTCCTGAGCGCCTCCCTGACACCTGCTCCATTTGATGTTTTTCCCATCTCGTTAACTGGTACTTTTATTTTACCAGTTCTTCAGGTCCCAGACCTATGAATCATCCTTGACTTCTTTCTCTCAAACCTCGCATCAAACCTGTTAGCTTCACCTTTGAAATATCCCAAGTTGGTAACAGTTCATCACATTCACTGCTTCTGTCCTCGTCCAAACCACCCCATCTCCCCCAGGATACTGGTCCACCTATGCTCTGTTCCTCACAGGGCAACCATAGAGATGGCCTGCTCCGCTCAAAGTCCTTCCATGGTCCTATAAGCTACTCCAAGTAAGATCCAAGATCGCTTACACTGATTTACAAGACCCGACAGGATCTAAGCCCCTGTTACTTCTCTAACCTTTTTTCATACAAATTTCCCTTTCATTCATTGCTTCTAACCATGTGGCCTCTCTGCCAAGAAAGCGCCTGCTTCTGGGCCTTTGCACTCACTCCCCTTTCCCCCTGGCATGCCTTTGCCCAGTTACTCACATGTCCATCCAGAGCTGACCATTTACAGACACTGCTCACTTCGTTGCACTTTACTTTATTGCACTTCACAGATACGGCGTTTTTTACACATTGAAGTCCTGTGACAACCCTGTGGCAAGCAAGTCTGTGGGCGCCATTTTTTTTCAACAGGACTTGCTCACTTAGTATCTCTGTGCATATATTGCTAATTCTCATAATATTTCAAACTTCTGGGGGCCGGCAAAGTGGCTCAGTTGGTTAAGAGCTCGAGCTCTGAGCAACAGGGTAGCCGGTTCAATTCCTACACAGGCCAGTAAGCTATGCCCAAGAGCTGAGCTGCCGCTGAGCTGCCAAGAGGTGGCAGGATGGCTCAGCCTGGTGAGAGCATGTGCTCCTAACAACAAGGTTGCCAGTTCGACCCCCACGAGCTGCCGACGGGTGGCCAAATGGTGACTGGACTTGGAGCTGAGCTAGCTGCACCCTCCACAACTATGGTTGAAGGACAACAACTTGGCTGTTCCCCCTCCTCAATCCCCCAACACTGTTCCCCTTCCCTAATTCCCCAATAAAATCTTAAAAAAAACCACAACACCTTTTTCATTATTATTGTATTTTTTATGGTGATGGTGATCTGTGGTCAGTGATCTTGGATAATGCTATTGAAATTGTTTGGGGGCACCATGAGACACGTCCACATAAGACAGCAAACAATGGATAAATGTTGTGTGTGTTCTGACTGCTCTAGCAGCCAGCAGTTCTCCTTTCTCCCCCTCTCCTCGGGCCTCCCTATTCCCTGAGACACAATAACACTGAAATTAGGCCAATTAATAACCCCACAATGGCCTCTCAGTATTCAAGTGAAAGAAAGACTCACATATCTCTTACTTTAAGTCAAAAGCTAGCAATGATTAAGTTCAGTGAGAAGGCATCTCAAAAGCCAAGACAGACCAAAAGCTAGCCTTCTTGTGTCAAACAGGTAGCCAAGCTGTAAATACAAAGGAAAAGTTCTTGAAGGAAATTAAAAGTGCTACTCCAGTGAATACACAAATGATAAGAGAGCAAAACAGCCTTATTGCTGATATGGAGAGTTTTAGTGGTCTGGATAGAAGGTCATACCAGTGACAACATTCCCTTAAGCCAAAGCCTGATCCAGTGCAAGGCCCTGACTCTTTTAAATTCTGTGGTGCCTGAGGGAGGTGAAGAAGCCACAAGAGAAAAGTGCAAAGCTGGCAGAGGTTGGCTCATGTGGTTTAAGGAAAGAAGCCATCTCCATAACATGAAAGTACAGGCTGAAGCAGCAAGTGCTGATGTAGGAGCTGCAGCCAGTTATCCAGAAGATCCAGCTAAGATAACTCAAGAAGGTGGCTGCTCTAAACAACAGATTTTCAATGTAGACGAAACAGCCTTCTATGGAAGAAGATGCCATCTAGGACTTTCATAGCTAGAGAGGAAAAGTCAATGCCTGGCTTCAAAGCCTCAAAGGACAGGCTGACTCTCTTGTTAGGGGCGAATGGAGCTGCTGACTTTAAGTGGAAGCCAATGCTCATTTACCATCCTGAAAACCCTCGGCCTGTGCTCTATTGATGGAACAACAAGGCTTGGATGATAGCACATCTGTTTACAACATGGTTTACAGAATATTTTAAGTCCACTGTTGAGTCCTACTGCTCAGAAAAGGAGATTCCTTTTAAAATATCACTACTCACTGACAATGCACCCAGTCACCCAAGAGCTCTGATGGAGATGTACAATGAGATCAATGTTGTTTTCATGCCCGCTAACACAGCATCCATTCTGCAGTCCGTGGACCAAGGAGTAATTTCAATGTTCAAGTCTTATTATTTAAGAAATAAAAGACAGTTTGGGGAATCTAATTGATAATGTTGTAAAGATTTTGTAGGGTGTCAGATGTGCACATGTCTTATTAGGGAGACCACTTCATGGACTGTGTAGATGCCTGACCACTGCGCTATACACCTGAAGCTGAAGCTGAATAATATTGAATGTCAATTATAATCAAATATCTATACTTATATACTCACAGGATGTGGAGTACAGCATAGGGAATAGAGTCAATGAAATTGTAACAGCTATACACGATGTCAGAGGGGTGTAAATGTCTACCTATTACATTGTTTTGTACACCTGACACTAAAAAAAAGAAGGAAAGAAATACATTTCGTAAGTCTATTGCAGCCATCGGTAGTGATTCCTGTAATGGATCTGGGCAAAGTAAATGAAAAACCTTTCAAAAAGGATTCAGTTTGTTGTAGATGTCATTAAGAACATTCACGGTTCGTGGGAAGAGGTTACAATATCAACATTAACAGGAGTTTGGAAGAAGTTGATTCCAACCCTCACAGTGACTTTGAAGAGTTCAAGACTTCAGTGGAGGAAGTAACTGCCGAAGTGGTAAAAACAGCAAGAGAACTAGAATTAGAAGTGGAGCCTGAAGATGTAGATGTGATTGAATTGCTGTCATCTCATGATAAAACTTGAATGGATAAGGAGTTATTTCTTACTGGATGAGCAAAGAAAGTGGTTTCTTGAGCTAAAACCTACTCCTGGTGAAGATACTATAAGACTGTTCAAATGATAACAAAGGATTTGGAATATTACATCAACTTACTTGAAAAAGCAGCAGCAGCGTGTGAGAGGATTGACTCCAACTTTGAAAGAAGTCTGACTGTGGGTAAAATGCTATCAAACAGCATGGCATGCTACAGAGAAATCTTTCATGAAAGGAAGAGTCAATCGATACGGAAAATAAGACAACTTCATTGTCAACTTGTAAGACATCGCCACAGCAACTCCAGCTTTCAGCAACCACCACCCTGATCCGTCAGCAGCCATTACCGATGAGGCCAGACCATCCACCAGTAAAAAGACGACAACTCACTGAAGGCTCAGAGGATGTTTAGCTTTTTTTTTTTTTTTTAGCAATAAAGTATTTTTAAATTAAATATATACATTGTTTTTTTGAGACATAATGCTATTGCACATTTAACAGACTACAGTATAGTACAAGCATTACTTTTATATGCACTGGGAAACCAGAAATTTGTGTGACTTGCTTTACTGTAATACTCGCTTTATTGCGGTGGCCTGGAACCCAACAAGCACTATCTCCGAGGTATGCCTGGATTATCTTTCAGATCGCCCTAGTCCTTCCCCTTGCTTGTGACTGGAAGAAAATTCCCAGGCCCTGGTTTACTATCCCTGGGGAGGGAAAGAGCTGGAACGTGCATCTAATGCTCTGAGTTTTTGGGGTGCTGCCCAAGGGACTAGTTTCTGTCTTGCCTATCTCAGAGCACTGATGGGACCCAGCAAACTCTAGATGCCTAGGAGACACTGAGAACAAATGTGAGCTGGGCAGCTTGCCTCTGCTCCAGAGGACCCATGGTACAGCAGACAGAGGCCAATATACCTTGGTAACCTCTCCCTCGGGGGGAACAGAGGAGTGGAGCATACATCCAACATTCTGGCTTTTGGGGGGACTACCCAAAGGAATGGTTTCTGCCTTGCCCGACTCAGAGTACTGATGGGATGCAGTCTACTCTAGAACCCTGGAGACCACTGAGAATAAAAGAGACCTGAGTGGCTTCTAGCAGCTCCATAAAACCTGCAGTACTGCAGACAGACACTAGAGGTAGCAAGAGATTACAAGCTCCTGAAAAAAGAAATTGGCAAATCCACCTAATTGGGAAATTACAAATCCAGGGGAATCAAATCCACAGAAAATATCTGAGAGGCTTGTCAAGCTGGGCTGATTGGCGAAAGTCTTTCCCTGCACCTAGTCAGTCTGCAAAGATTGACAGGCAGTGGCTGTGTTTTCAAATGGATGGATCACAACACAAAGTTACAAGGCACACAAAGAAACAAGGAAGCATGGCTCAATCAAAGGAACAAAACAAATCTCTAGAAACAGATAAAATAAGATGTCTACTCATGAGGTTTTAAGGGATGCTTTTAAACCACTTAAACCTTTAAGTGGGAAAATAAATGTGGAAACAAGACTGAAATTTATGAGAAGCATATGAATGGAATGGAATTCTAATATATAATTACTGGCTCATTTGCCTACCTCCCTCTTTAAAACACTAATCTTGGTCCTTGAAGCCATGCCATTATAAAGATTTCTCTTATCAGAAAAAAAAAATTATATTCAAAGAGAAAAATAATTTATTAAAGCCATCAGGTTATAAAGGTGAGTGATATGACAATAAATAATAGGCAATTTCTGCATTGAAAAAATACTGAATAAGCAAAAATGTAATTCAGATTTTTAAGAAGCAAAAATACTCGATCAGCAGTGACTATTAATAAAGCTAAAGTGGATTGCCTGTGTGGGGCAGAAAAAAAAAATTAGGGCATATATTGAGCTCTGTTTGTTGCCATTCCAAAAACAATGTAGCAAAAATGATCAGTTTCCACTTCCAGATTGTCCCCACCTGCCATGACCTTTAAGTTACTTTCACAATGCTGAATAAATCTGGGCAATACTGAACAGTGGGAGGGACCATTTCCACATTCACTCCAGCACTGTCCTGAAATTTCAGGTTTTATTTTTGTTTGAGTTTTCCTGCCCAATACCAACCGCCTCACTTCAGATGAATCAGATGTTTCAACCAAATAAAGGGATGGGGTAGGGATGGGAGGATAACTACAGCAAACAAACCCAGCACTTTTTAAGGACCTAAATGCTTTACTCGGATTATGTCTTTAACTCTTTACAGCAACCTTAGTTTATAGGTATTCACTCCTCATCCCAGATAGACCGTGTAAAGCTTAGAGAGGAAAATTACTTATTCAAGGTGACATTTTCATTAAAAGTACTCAACTGGAGTTTAAAACACATCTATTTGATCCCAGAGTTTAGGCTTTTACCACTACTCCATGCTACCTCCAAGACCACCTAGAACGCTTCTGAAACCACAGGGGGATTCGTCAAAGATTTTGAGTGCCTCTTAGGATTATGAGGCACAGAGAGGGTGAAGTGAAAGTGATCTTATGAAGGAACTGGCAGTGGGGTGGGTGGGACAACGATATTTCATTGTCAGGTTTACCATCAATCCGGAAAATGCTGCTATCATCTAAAAATAGCAGAGAATTCGGTACATAAGTATGTGAGGAGCTTTTTCAAAATTTAAGTCAAACACGTGAGATGCAGAAGTGTCTGACTGTGGTGGGAGCTAAATGAGGGTCAGTGAATATTAGCTTTGAAAGTTTAAAAAAAAAACTAGAATAATAACTTGGATGTATATTCTATAAACAGAGAGGGGTATGAAGGGCAGAGGCAGCATTTGGGAATCCATTGCAAGAGGAAATAAAAGAGGAACGGTTTAGAACAAGAAACTGGATTAAAACCAATAATAATTTCTTCCCTCAATCTACTATTCCAAATCATTAAAATGATATAAAATCAAATATAAGATGAAGAACATGCTCAGATGATGACTCAGATAATTTTCAGTCCAACTCGACTTACATCAGGTAAGAAAAGTAAGGTCTATAGGAAAATGAATACGTGTTCAATTAACATATTTTCAACAACCAGGCAGATCTCTCTTTGAAAGAAAAATTCCAGGGCTTTCTTCTTCACCAAGATTCTTGGCTTGACTTATGTTTTATGCAAAAGAAATCTACAACAAAAATACAGCCATCTCCAAGGAGCCTAACTGAAACTGTTAAATCATTTTGGGATTACGTTTTAAAACAAAATGTTTTTCCGTAAAGATACTATCCTGCCATTAGAGAGTAAATTAAAACTAAATTAGTTTTTATTTGAAAACTCCATTTATTTGTACAGCAGTAAATTGCTTTTAGTTGGGGTTTAGAGAAGCAATGACTAGTCACCTCTCCCTAGACACCTAAAAATGGCAGTTATCAGAGCTACACTTTGGCTAGAGGAAAGGTGTGAACTGCAGCTTGTTAACCAGGAGGGATGCCTGTCTCAAGAGGGTCACATCACAAACTCATCTTTTCTATCTTATGATGGTCACTGCCACGATTAATATACTTTTTCTGCCTTATATTTTCCTCCCATTTGCCATGGCAAATTCTCTTAGTAGGCAATGGTCATCTAATCAGGAGGGCCTCCAGCAAGGTAACCCTGGGTCCATGGGTGTCCACTGGCAGTTCTAAGACAGGACGAAGGGAAGGAAAGCTGGGAGATGCCAGGACAGAAATACAGACGAGCAGGAATAGAAGAGGATGAGAAAGAACAGTGGGAGGGAGAATAAAGGAAAATGAGAAGAAAAGATGGCAGAAGCAAGGAAAGAGGCCAGAAGTGCAGGAAGAAGACAAACTGAGGAAAAGAAGTCTATGCTAAGGAGAAAAGTGGATGAGGACCCTCACAGGCACGTCAGGACCGCATTGTGCTATGAGTTGTCTCCTCCAACCCTGACTCTTTGTTTCCCGGGAGAGGAAACGGAGTAACCGCTCCTCTGCGCCATTACCTGGATAAGTTCGTCCAGCTCAGTCGAATTGACACAGGAGTGTTCGGAAATGAATGTTTGCTTCTGGATCACAATGGTGGTCCTCTGTGAAATCTCGTGAGGCTGCTCCAACGCTTTGAACACGGTGGCGCCAATGATCAGATAGAGGACGACCACCAGGAAAATCGTGGAGACCGTCTTCCATTTCATAACATTAATGGTTGTGTCACTCTCCACCCGAGAAGCAAGCACGGTGGGTTTCGTGGAAAACGAGAGCCTTGGTTTGGAGTTCTGAGCCGCAGATTTTGGATCCAGCAAGTCAGGTGCCGCCACTGACAACAAGAGAGAATAAGGGTGAGGTTGGAGGAGGTTAGAGGGGGAAATGATCAGCAAAGGTTGGCTGAACTCTGCTTGCTCTCCTGGTGGAAGCTCTGGAAACTAAACCAGAAGTGCTTGCACTAGATCCCATTGAGGACCATATATATGAGTTCAAGGAAAGGGGGCTGGGTCTTAGCTCTCTGCTGCCATTGGGGATCCCGATGGGAGGGGGAAAAGCAGGAGGTAGACAAAGAAACTTAAAAAAAAAAAAAGAATGCCTGCATTCTTCCTAATTCAAAATTGATATCTGTCCACCATGCTAGCCAACGAAGACTTACTGAACTCCTAAGAGCTGATGATGCTAAGCCAGATATTTGAATACTCATGAAGAAGGATCATGGATCTATTCCTCTTCTCAAGTACTTAACACTCTATAACATAAGCAATCAATGTTAACAGTCTCTATTTTTATTTAAAAATTCATTATAATACAGGAATTATACTATGAGTAAACTTGTGACCCAAACGTTGCTCAAAAACATGAGTGATTTTCTGGTAAAACATGGTGGTAAATAAACCACCTCAGAGCCCAATCATTTATTTTTGCCCCTCTAAAGTGGGTTCATGATTAAGCATTCTCTGTATTTTGTTATTCGATCTCTGACATGTTTATAAAAACAAAAGCATTGCTACCCATTGTCGCACAATCCTAGGTGCAGCCAAGATACAACAGGTTCCTGCCATTTCAACAGTGAATGTTATCACACACACAAAAATTAAAACCTTGTCTCACACCTTGGACCCGACTGCTCTGTACAAAGATAATTGCTCCATTAGAGTGGATTTATGTGTTCTCTTACAAAATTCCCATATACTCTGAGGTGACGCTAAGTCCATTTATTATTCATCTCAGCTGTTCGAAAATATCATTAATGGATTCCTTTTTAGAAAACACAAGACATACTAGACTTCTACTTGCTAGGGGGAAAATAAACCATCTACCACAATATATTTGATTGGAAAGGCTACACTGAACCAAAGAGGTAAGAAGCGAGTGGCTGAAAAACAGGGGACTTGAAAAGGCCATTAACCCTACCAGAATAGTCCATTTAACACCCATAATTGTTATAAGTAAAATCAGTGTATATAATACAGGTTTAGTAAAATGATAACCTGATCTAAAAGACATGTAGGCAAGCAGAGAAGAAATCCCTATGGAATTACACCCAACTGCCCTACAAGAACCTCAGATTACTTAAGGATAAGGAGGCAATGAAGACCGCCGGTTTTCAGGTGGCTACACATCCTGCCATCTTAACTACCACTGTGAGTTAAAAGGTAGGACGACCACAGTCTGAATTCATAACATAAGTAAATCTTCAGGTGCCCATCAAAAAGGAGCTCTGCAAACAAAGCTATTTGAAGTGGCAGACCTAAGTCATGTTGTAAAATGATGGCAGATAACAGAGGGATCCTCAAACCAGCAAAGCGCTAAATGATTCCAACTTTAAAGAGATGAAGTCAGAGCTCCGATGAGATAACTGTACCCATGGCTCCATGTGGAAATTCCACACACATACATTACAGCAATTTCCTATGCTTCAACCTGCTATGTACAGGTCTGTACAAGTTTCCCTCCTGATACACTCACCTGCTCCGACGAAAGCCCCAACCTAGTAGACACCTTTAACATCTAATATTTATAAACTTAACTCAAAATTAGCACTGTTTAGTGTTTTAATTTTTTTAAAGAAACTTTTTTTTAATAGAAACGCCGATAAAAGGTAAAATCACGGTCATCTGTTGCCTAGCCAGCCCACCCCACCTCCAAGCTGCTTAGCGAGTCTGGGCAAAAAATAAAGGTCATAATCTAAAATTAAGCGTTTGGGGGAATAAAAATAACAGAAAATCACATAGAAGCTTCAAAGTGTCTCTCTGAAGGAAGCTTCCCAAGCCTGTCCTCTCCAGTTCTCTGTGTTCTAATATTTCTGATTTTTCACATCAGTGGTTTCCAGTCGCTAGAACTTAAACACCAAGGCTGTTTACCTCAGTGATCCCAAAACCCAATCTTAAAGCCCATGCCAAACTAAGACATTATCATTATATGCTTTTGGAGAAAGTGGACAGATTAAAAAAAAATTGTGTGTGTGTGTGTGTGTGTGTATTAAGCTAATACATTTCCTGATGGAGTTTAATTATTTTAAGCTATTTAATTATTTTTAGCTATTGGTTTATTTTTTTAATTAGAATATATATATATATATATATATATATATATATATGATGCACATTTGGCAGACCGAATGGGCAGAAACTGGTGAAATATCAAAATAAAAAACAACAGCCTTTCCACTCGGTCTACTATAGGGAAACCTCTAGGTTTCCATCTCCAGTCCTTTGATGTATGATCAGGAAGAAAAGCTCCTTAGGACAAGGAATCCCAGACTCGCCGCTTCCACACACTCGGCCCCATCACTGCCTCCCTCCTCTGCCCCCAGCACATCACCGTATCCTTCTAATCCTGGTCTCCTTCCCACCCTCACCCAGGTATGTCTTCTTGGCTCCCGGGTTCCATGGACGACTCCATACCCGGAGATGCAAGCTTTTTTTTTCAGCACCACTGCCTGTCCCACCACGCAAAGGGCAACAAGTGTGACCAGGGTCACCATGCGTCCTGCCTGCCGGCTACTCCCAAGGGCTGACCCTCCTCTTCCTTCGGAAACTCCCCCAAGGTGTCTCAAATCCGTACCCAAGGCACATCATATGCAAAACCCCCCAGGCACCAGCAGGAGACGAGGGCAGAAGCAGCGAGGAGAGCATTCGGGGATAGGTTTGCCTCCAACCCCAGATTATGACCCAACACCTTGGACGGGAAACGAAGGTGGAAAACCTCCGGTTGCTGCCAGCGGGGCATCTGCAGCCCTCCCCGGACAGGCAGGGGCGGGAAGGCGCGGGGCGGGAGGCGGAGGGGGGTAGCCGGGGGTCTCACCTCCTGCTCTATAGCCGGGTCTCTCCCGCGAGGCGCTGGGAAGCATGAGGCATGCAGCATTCAAAATGTTTTTTTTTTTTTAAAAGACGGACTCGAACCTTTTACAAACACGCCATTGTACTCACTTCTTATTCGGAGACAGGCTGCGCGCTCCGAGCTGCACGGGCAGGCATTTTCCCCGGCTTTGTTTTACAAGGTGGGGAGAGCGGGGCTGGACGCGGGAGGGGGTGGAGGGGAGAGCGTGAGAAGAAATGAAATCGCGGGAAGGAGGGGACACCGGCGGGCTGGGCAGAGGGCGAGGCTGAGGCCAAGTTGGGCTCGGGCGCCGCCGCCCCCGCGCGCGCCTGCGGCCGGGCCCGGGTCACCGGGAGAGCCCGGGTCC
>NW_017731372.1:4165975-4190715 GCF_001890085.2 Hipposideros armiger
CAGCTCCGGGCCGCGGGTCCTCCGACCCCTGCACGTAGGCATCCTCTCCTCCCTTTAACACCCCCCCTTGCCCCCGGTTGTACACAGAAGTGCCCCCCTTGGGCGACCTGAGACCCCTGGAGTGGGGGCGGTAATGAGTGTGCTGGCTTCTTCACATCTACGCCTGGGGAAGGGTTATCGAGTCACTAGCAATCCCCACCCCATCTCCAAGTGTGCTTGAGCTGGGCAGAGATCTCCGATCAGAATGTTCCGGACCAAAAAGATGGGGGAACGCACCGAGAGCCAGGGTGAAGACA
Organism: Hipposideros armiger; assembly: GCF_001890085.2. Classification (NCBI taxonomy): domain Eukaryota; kingdom Metazoa; phylum Chordata; class Mammalia; order Chiroptera; family Hipposideridae; genus Hipposideros; species Hipposideros armiger. The sequence goes on from NW_017731372.1 coordinate 4,166,272, forward strand.
TCGAGGGATGGCAGAGAGAATGGAAGAGAAATCGGTTAGGCTCTCAGGGCAAGACCCCTTTTAACTGGGGACAGGGGTTGCGAATGTGCTTGGTAGAGCAGCGGGGTGGAAGCCCTCCGAGCTAGTCTGACTGGGCGCTCCGGGCACACCTCCCTATTAAGATCCCAGCTTGGCAAGTACCAGACCCCGCCCAGACTCGGAAACCGCCGCGCGAGGGCAGCTGAACTCGCGGGGACTGGGGCAGGGGAACCGAACTCTCCGAGGAGGGATAGGAAGCACGCAGAATGCAGACTGCCGCTGTCATAGGCGAGTCCTCTCACCCACGGTGTGGCGGAACTTCTGTCCGTTTGTAAACTCTCACTTCCTTTTCAATTTCGCAGCGGGAATCCCCAGCTGACCTCCACCCTCCCAGCTCCACCGCTGTACGAGAGAGTAGGTTATCTTCCAGAGAAGCTGCTTCGCCAGATTGGATTCTTTCCCCAGCGACAAGGAGAACTTCCTAGTGAAAGCTATAGACGTGAAGGAGAGTAAGGTAGAGCAGAAAGACTTGATTGTAAAAAGAACTAGTTGTAACCCTTGTGCAAAACTGTGGCCATCCATGATTAAAAATACCAATTTTTAAAAAAATTCTGGAGTAGATTCAGCAGCACCTCTTTCTCCTATTAAAAACGTCTTCCTTATTAGGAAATTCCTTCCTGCTGGAATTGAAATATGTTTTTCCTGACTTCTGCTCTCAATAATAATCGGATGTCCTTTCTAAAAATGTGAATCAGTTCCTCTCACTCCCAGGCTTAAAACCCTTTCAAGCTCTCCAGGTCACATAGAATGTGCTTCCTGATTGCTTCTCTTTTCCATTCCAGGCCTCTCTGGGCACTGTCACTTTCCCTCACACACCTTCCCCAGTCATGTCTCCAACTTGAGGTGACTAAGACACTGTATCCGTAGAGTTGTCCAGAGAAACAGACCAATTGTGCGTGTGTTTGTTTGTGTGTGTGTGTGTAAAAGATTTATTTTAAGGGATTGGCTCACGGGATTGTGGGGGCTGGCAAGTCGTAGGGAAGCTCTGGCAGACTGGAAACGCAATCAAGAGTTAATAGTTCAGTCTTGAATTTCTTCTTTTCTGGGAAACCTGTGTTTGTTCATTAGACCTTCGGCTGATCATAGGAGGCCTACCCACATCACCTCATCTTTCCTTAAAGTCAACTGATTGTAAATGTTAACCACATCTACAAAGTACCTTGACAGCAATATCTAGATAAGTATTTGGTGAAAAATGGAGTACTAGAGCCTAGCCAAATCGACACACAGAATTAACCATCACATGTGTTCTTCTTCAGATTCCTACTTGTCTGGCAATGTCTCCTGAATCCTGGCTATGTGCTTCCCAGAGCAGCTTGTGCTTCTATCTTTGCACTTGTCACATTGACTTTGTACTTGTCACATTGAACTTTGCACTTGTCACGTTTTGTTGTGCTTCTGTAGACTGTAAGCTCAGGGAGGTCATTAGCCATGTCTCTTTCCCCCATCTTCTCCACAGTAACCAGTGGCTGGTACTAAATAGGTGTGCGATTAACATCTGAATGAAAGCGTGATTGCTGACATCATCCATCTGGTCTCCTTCCAGGGGATCCTCCGTATGTAGGAAATGAGACAAATTCACCACCTCAGAACCGTTTTCTACCCTGTCCCAGGGTTTTGTTCTCCAGATGAAATGATTCTAAATAAAACACTTCGAGTATGCTGGGTTTTTTGTTTGTTTGTTTTACTTTTCCCCTTTTGTTCAACAACTTGGTGACTTTGTTGTTGTTGTTCCCTCTGGGTCTTTTGCAAATTTAGCCATACCTTGCCAAGCACTGGTCCTCTGTCAAGCTGGCTAATGCTTTACTGCAGTGGGGATTAACCCATAGTTGAAAGACGCTTGTCTAGTGCTTCCCTTCTCCACGACTCGTCGGATGTAGGACTCACCACCAGTCCCAAATGCTGAAATGCCATTTCCCTCCTTTACTTTATCAATTGATATGTAACAGCTGCCCTCCATGTTCCCTTTTGCATGATTCTCACATGAAGCACACATGTATATAGAGTGTTGGGGAGACAGGGTGGGTGGATTTGCTTTACGGAGACATTAAAACAAGAATTTAAACACAAAACCAAATTTCAAACTTAGCAGGACTCACTCCACCAAGCCAGCCTCAGCCTCACAAACTATTTGAAAGAACCAAGAAACCAGTCCCCGCACTGCTCTTGCCCTCCTTTCCGCTGCAGCCCCTACACGGCCCCCTCAAGTACCCTACCCTTTTAAGAGTCTTCTTGTGCCAAACACATAGTTACTCACGGTCTTTGAAGGAAAAGTCGAAAAAGGAAGTACGTACACTAGTTTGTATATCATTGCAACTGGAGAAACAAGGAAATGGGATGGCTTATCCTGTTTAACTTTATGCCCGCGTTACTCAATACATGTAAATCCCATTAACAGCATAACAGGAAGAATATTTAGACTCCATTTCTTCATGCTGCCGGACTACAAGACCCCCCCGGTCTTTATTTTAATGGACAGGAAAACCTGAAATAAAAAGCTTTAGCTCCCCCAAATTCTATACTGCCTTCCCCATGCTTTCATAGCTATGGTTCTACTCAAACTGGCAGCACAAAACCTACAGGACTGCACTTTTAGGTTTATTATGCTTTTGACTTTGGTTTACTTGAAAATGCCGTAGTGAAAAACAAATGAGCAGGCTACTCTCTTTCCCATAATCCAATCAGACCTGGAATTTTGCAATCCAAGCCCCTTCTGTGGTATCCCAATTCTACCATTTTTGAACCATGTGAGATTGAGGGAGGCCCTTTATCTCGCACTATCAGTTTCCTCATCTACAAAAGAGAGATAATGCACTGAACTCACAAGAGATTGTTCTAAGAATTAAAGTGAAACAGCGTGTATGTGATTAACATTGCAGGTCCTCAAAAGAATTTTATTCTCTCCTGTGCTTGACCTCATATCATGAACCAGGGAGCTCCTGGCCAAGCAAGACCAACAAATTCCCACTCTATGATGAACCTTACCACTTATTTTATCTTATGGATAACACAACTGAACAGGTCTAAGATGAGGAAGAATGAATCACTTTCAAGAAGTATTTGTTGAATGTCTACTCGGTGCTAAACAGGAGCTCTGTAGATAGAGCAAGGTTGATGTGTTCATTAAGCTTGTGGTCTGGAGTGGACAAGGTGCTAAATTAACACAAAAGGAAAACTCAGATAAATGCAATAAAAAGAAAGTACAAAGTACTATGAGGGTATCTCATGTTGGAGGGTCAGGGAAGGCCTGGCTAAAGAAGTGACACTAAAATTGGACCCTGAAGATAAGCAGAGAGACAGAATGTAAGGGAAGGGCTTCCTCGGAGGGAGAACATGTAGAAAGTCGGGGACAGGAAGAAGCTTGGAGAATTTGGGGAGCTCAGACAGCGAGCATGAGTGGTGCACAGTGATCAAGCTGCAGAGGCAGCCAAAACCAGGTCATGCAGCACCTGGATTTTAATTAATGGGACTTGGATGAATTTTCAGCAAAGGACTAACCTCTTTAGATGGCATTTTAAAAAAAAATCACCCTGGTTTTTATGTGGAGTGCTGACAGAAGGTAAACAAAAATGTATGCATATCGAAGGTGAATTTAGACATCATGGCTTTAGCCCAGGTGAGAGATTCATGGTGACTTGGAAGAGAGGAGATGAGAGGTGGCAGTAGATCCATAGGGCCCTGTGATCCACTGGGTGGGATAGTGGATGGTGAGGGAGAGGGTGGCCATTTTCCAGGAGGTTCTAGTTGGCTACAAGCTTGGGGAGTGGGGAGACAACAGTATCGACAGTATTTCAGTGACATGCTTGCCTGTTGTGGTCCCTCTGAGGCCACTTACCTTTCTCTCTCACAGCTTGTGGGACTCATCCCTAATTGTGGGTACAGTATGTGCCCTGGGTCTCTGCCAACACAGTCATGATTTCTCAGTCTCTCAGTTGGTTCAGGCATGGGCTTGTGAACCACTCAATGGAATCGATGCCAATGTTTCTGAGAAGCGAGGCTTTCATGCTATGCCACTGACCTTGAGCCTGAAAGCCTTGGAGGCTTTTATGCCAATAACAGAGGACAAGCTACCTGAGAATGGAGCCAAAATAGAGCAAACAGAACCAAGACAACTAGGTCCAAGTGACAACCTTTAATCGATTCCCTATATCAAACTACACTGTAATCTGCACACAATGTCTTTTAGTTTTTCTGACACTAAAAATCAAGAGTCCTAACTGAACATTGCAATACAAAGAATTGGACAAACTGAGAAATAATTTACCTCTATGGAGGTCTCTCAGTTGACCCACAGTGATTCTTGCCTCCCAGTATTAACACCTTTGTGTTACTCCCTCCCTGTAATGTGAGCTGCTAATGAACAGAATACAGCATGAGTGATGGGCTGTCCCCCTCCATGATAAAGTTATAAGAAGGCTGTGGCTTCCCTCTTGTGTGCTCTCTCTCATTCCCTCTCCCTCTGCTGAAAGGCAGCTGCCATGTCATCAAGCAGCCCTGAGGAGAGGCTCACATGAGTAAGCCTGGAAGTGAATCTCCTGAGGTCTTCTACAGCCGTGCAAGAGAGAGTGGAAGCAGGTCTGAGCCATGAAATGATTGAAGTCTTCAACAACACGCTGAGTGCAGTCTCTTGAAAGACCCTGAGCGAGCAAGGACCACCCACGTTAGCTCCTCCAGCATTCTTGAGCTTCAAAAACCAAGATCATCAATGGGTCTTGTTTTCAGCTGCTAAATTTTGGGGTAATTTGCTATGTAGCAATAGATAATAACACAACTTCTAAGAGTCAAATTCCAAGCAAGCTTATAAAGGGTGAGTTAGAGCTAAGTATGCAAATTATACTTTAAAAAGGCAATTCTTCAAAGGACAAACTTCATTAATTTTGAAGTATTCATGTCCCTGAAATGAAAATGTGTCAATCAGAAGGGAAGTTGGCCATCACTGTATGACTAGGAAAGGAAGACAAGAGGTAGATGTCAGCAGAGCCCCTACATGCATAGTCCAGAGAGCAGTGGGTCTCAAACTTGAGCATGCATAAGATCACCTGAGGGTTTGTATTATACAGATTGCTGAGCCCACTCCCAGAGTTTTTGATGCATCATATCTGAGGTGGGGCCTGGGAACTGGCACAAGTAAGAAGCTTCTAGGTGATGCTGATGCTCGAGTGCAGGAAGCACACTTTCAAAATCCTGAGTGAAAAACAGGATTTGGGTTCACTCTGCTCTGAAAGCTCACAGTTACACAGGCTGGTTCTGCACTGGTGAGAAATTGGGCTAGTGGGCTCCTCAGGTCCCCTGCCACTGAGGCTGGCAAATCATGGCAGGCGCTGGCACACATCATCGTTCAATCCCAGTCTCAAAGGTGCGCAGTTCAAAAGTTTTCTCCATTGACGTTACTACCTATAAGAGTTAAGTCATTTGTGGTACAAGAAACATAATATTATTTCTTCACTCATTCAACTAGTATTTATTAGGCACCTTCTGTGTACCACGAAGGCACTTTTCTAGCACTTGGGGATATATTGTAGCAAAGAAGATACACCAAATTTTTGTAATCATGGAGTTAAAATAAAGAAAAAAATGACACTAGAAAAACTAGTATGTCTATGTCTGTTCAGTAAAACATCACTGAGTTACTGAGGATTCTGATTAAAGTGCCTCACTTTCAAAAATGAAAAAATGCCATTTTGCCATAAAACTTTGTAAAATTCATCAAAATCAAGCAGTTCATTTTGTAAAAAATAGAAAGTCACTCTAAAATATATAACACTTAGCAATATCTTTTTTAATGACTTTGTTTATTGCTAACTCTAAAATAAATTCATATACAGAAAAACATGAAGATAAAATTTATTACATGTAAACCAGAATCTCTTTTTAAATGTTATTCCTTGGCCCCATGTGATCTCCTTTTAGTTTTGAAAATCCATGTAAGTCAAACTCCCGTCTTTCACATATAAACATGGGTGCTTTAATCAGTGCATCTACTTGTTTTTTTAAAAAATAAGCTAATAGGGCCAGCTGAGTGGCTCATTGGTTAAGAGTTGGCTTGGGAGCGCCAGCTCTGAGCAGCAGGGCCGCTGGTTCAGATCCCACATGGGCCAGTGACGCTGCACCCTCTACAGCTAAGATGGTGAACAACAGCTCAACCTGGAGCTGGGCTGCCATGAGTAGCTGGCGATGGTGTAGGCTGCAGTGGGGCTGCAGTGGGGCTACCATGGGCTGCCGTGAGTGGCTGGCAGCCAGCATGAGCCACCGTGATCGGCCGTCCAATGGCCTGCAAGCAACTGCCTCACCAGGGAGGAGCGCAATGATAATACTAACATGGGCCAGTGAAGCAATGTCCTCCACAACTAGACTGAAGAACAAAAGGACAGCAACTTGTCTGTTCCCCTTCCCCGATTCCCTAACACTGTTCCCTCTCCCAATTCTCCAATAAAATCTTTAAAAAATAAATAAATAAGCTAATATCACATATAATTTTGTTCACCAGGGAATAAGATAATGAATAGGGCATTATAAAGGACTCCTTATAAAATGGTATTGTTATATTAAATTCAGAAAACATTAGAACTTACTTCATTTACAAAGCAAATCTGCCCTGGGTTTCCTTTCCCTTTTCAAATCTGAGGATCATAAACCGTCACTAGGAAATGAACATTTTACTGATATGCATCTAGGCTTTTAACATTTTCCACCTCTGGCATCACAGGTAAATCCTCCACTGACAATGAGTTCATTTGATAATTTTTTAAGTCTGCCAATATTAGGTAAGCTAATTAAATCAAATGCGATGCTTCATCTTAAAATCAACCATCAATCTAAAGAATCAGAGCATTTTCATTTTTTCTTGATGGCTCTTATTACCTAATGAATTTTCAGCACATCTAGTATTTTATTTAAAATGTGAACTTTCGCCAGTCCAGCATTTTGCCTTCACTTGTGACCACAAATTCTGATAGCAGTGCATGTGGCTTGGTGAAGAATAAATCAATTTCTCTTCTAAAATGAAGCCACAAGCCATAAAGGCAATAAAAAAGCAAAGAGAGGATATGGTTATTTAGAATCTCCTATAGGTATTTTTTCATGTGGTCAATAACCAAAGATCTTTGGTTCACCATGTATAGAGAATCTAGCTCTCCCTTATACCTTTTTTTGTGTCTATAATTAAATGAATATGTACAAGTCTTGCCCAAGGCCACCTGCTAATTTAGGGAAGAATTGAGATAAAAATTCATGCATCACCCAGGGTATATTTGTTCTAAAAGAAAACCCTAAAACATAGAAGAAAGCAGAATTTTGTGGAATTTCAGAATGTGTTAAGATGATCATGTGGTCTCTCCAAATTCTACAAAGTCATCAAGGCAGTGCTATCACTACCAACACATGTCCCCGGGAACGTTCGCCAATGCCTTCATCTCCACTGATGTCCAATCTATTCTCCACACTGCAGCCAGATGCATCTTGTAAAAATAAAATCTGGGGCAGCGAGTGGCTCAGTTGGTTAGAGCACGTGGTCTGAACAACAAGGATGCTAGTTCGACTACCCCATGGTTTGGTGGGTCGCACCCCCTGCAACTAAACTGAAAACAGCAACTGAACTTGGAGCTGAGCTGCACCCTCCACAACTGAGACTGAAGGACAACAATTTGACTTGGAGCTGATGGATCCTGGAAAAAACACATTGCTCCCTGAAAAATCACATTGTTCCCCAATAAAGTTTAAAAAAAAATTAAACCTGGTTAACTTGAAGCCTTGATTAAAAGCATACATTAGCTTCCCGTTGCTGTCAATATAGAGACCAATATGCTAAGAGCCATGAATATCCTTGCCCTGTCAAAACTGATGGTAACAAGAAAGAAAAACAGGAATCATAGCAATAGGTAACATCTATCAAGCCATATGTGCCAGCCATTCTTTTAAGATTATTTCATCTACTATCTCATTTAATGCTCGTAATAACCATATGAGGTAAGTACTGTTATTATCCTCAGAGAAATTAAATAACTTCCCCAAGGTGACATAACTAGTAAGTTAATACACGCTAATACATAGAGCCTGCCTCACCAGGCTCCCCAGTTCCCTCCCTGTGGTTCAGCTACTAGCTGGCTTCCCATTTCTTCACTATATCCTACTTCTTCTTTCCTAGGAGCCTTCCTTCAGTCCTCCCAGTCTAGAGTGTGCTGTTTCCCTTCACTACCAGAAAGTCACTTCTACTCCTCTTTCAGACCTCAGCTAAAACACACCTTCCTCAGAGCAGACCCCATAACCTCCTGACTTCCTAACAAGACCAGCCTGCTGTTCTCGTCACTCTCCATATTTCCCCTTCATTGTCCCGGTGACCATTGTTAAACAATTGTTCAAATCATTATTTAGTAACTGCCTGTATTAGTTTCCTAGGGCTGCTGTAACAAAAGACCAAACACTTGGGTGGCTAAAGACACCAGACATTTATGGTCCCAGCTCTGGAGGCAAGAAGTGAGAAATCAACGTGTGAGCAGGGCCACGCTGTCTCTGACAGCTCTAGGAGAGAATCCCTCCTGTGGCTTCTAGCTTCTGGGGTTTGCCAGCAATCCTTGGCAATCCTTGGCTTGTGGATGCATCACTCCAGTCCCATGGCCATCTTGTGCCTGTGCTGTCTTCACATCGTCTGACTCCCAATTTCTCCCCTTTTAAGGACATCAGTCATGTTGGCTTCAGGCCCATCCTAAAGACATCGTTTTAACTTGGCTGCCTCTGTGAAGACCCAATAAGGTAACATTCTGAGGTACTGAGGTTAGGACTTCGGTATACCTTTTGGGGGTGGGGGACACAATACAATCCATGACATTGTTGAAGAGATTAAAACAAGTTCCAAGAGGGAAGATACCATGTCATCTTGTTCCTCAGCCACATCTTACACATAATAGGCACAAAAATCAATATTTATTAAATGAATAAAAGCCCACCTTTAAGAGGTATTGTTGAAAGAATCCTGCAGTTAACCAAGGCTCAGAATCTCAATGCCTACAGCTCGAGGTAGTACCATGCACTTATGCAAGGAACCCAGTGAACTTGAGGAGATATTCTAGTCAGCTTTCATTGGTTACTGCCATGAAAGAACAGATCCAATTTTTCATGAGAAGTCAGATATTCAAGTTGTTTCAGAAGACACCTTTCCATTTCGAAATGGGGGCAACTCCATTTTCTAAAATAAACAATGATGGTAGCAATAATACATGTCCACAAGCTGAACATGGTCCCAAAGCTCCATAATTGCAGCTTCTGAGTTAAGGGACCATCAGAAGCTCTGTGAGGTCACATTTATAATAAAATGCAATGATTCTGTTTACTGAGTTAAGTGTGGGACCAACTCACTTCAATTGCAGCCATGCACCCTCAGCACTCGGGCAAGGAGGGTGAAGCATTCATTCCCCTTGGAGGATGCAAGATGTCAGGGGGCATCAAAAACACAATCATCAAGATAAATATCTTAATATAAAAATTTAAAAATCGTTATCAATGCAAAAAAAAAATCCACAATGAAAAAAAGTTCAAAATTTGAAATCAAGACAGGAAGCAACCCTGAACTTGCATGAGCTGGCTTCCCTTGCTTCACCCTATCCTTAACCCTGCTACCCTGTTTCAGGAATACTTCCCTTCCCTGCCAGATCACACATGGGCCTCTCTTCTATTGCATCCACTCCCCTTTCCTGGAGCACCAGGTTTAAGCAACCCCTCACCTACCCAAAATTCTGTGCCCAAAGCATGCATTGCACTGCAAATTTGATGAATTAACTTAGACTTCCTGTGGGTTCTCCAGTTTTTCTTCCTCCTTTGAAAGAATGAATCTTTGCCTCTAACCCTTTGAAGCCCAACAGATGCAGGGGAGTTACCATGGAATGCTCTTGTATTGGGCCGGCTTTGCGCTTGGAAATCACATCTAAGATGTTTTAAGGCAATGTATTACTGAGGGCACTTCTGACCTTGCCTAAGCAGCCACTGAAAATACAGACTTTCTCATCTATCATCACCACAAACCCCCTCCATAAGATAATTAATGTACATGATTAGGCAGTAATGGAAGGCAAGTTGTTAATTCAGGTTTGTCACCATCTCTACAAGCTTCTCTCAGACCTTGTGAGTCACATGACTTGTCAACATCACACCAGGACTAACATAGCCAATATGCAAATATATCTGTGAACTGCCAAAGCACCCATTGGGAAAACAATTGGAACCAACATAGAATCTTCAATACTACATAATCCCCGAAACTGTAACTTGAATAAGAACGAGATATGGGAGCAGGCCGAGTGGCTCATTTGGTTAAGAGTCAGCTTTGGAGCGCGAGCTCTGAGCAGCAGGGCCACCGGTTCGGTTCCCATATTGGCCAATGACTCTGCGCCCTCTACAGCTAAGATGGTGAACAACCGCTTGACCTGGAGCTGGGCTGCCATGAGTAGCTGGCGACGGTGTAGGCTGCAGTGGGGCTGCAGTGGGGCTGCCGTGAGCAGCCATCTAATGGCTGGCGACCGACTGCCTCAGCCGGGAAGAGTGCAATGATCATAATACCAACATGGGCCAGTGAAGTGGCATCCTTCACAACTAGACTGAAGAACAAAAGGACAGCAGCTTGTCTGTTCCCCGTCCCTGATTCCGCAACGCTGTTCCCCTCTTCCAATTCCCCAATAAAAAAAAAAATCTTTAAAAAAAAGAACAAGATATGATGAGGAAAGTTAAGCCTGGCCCTCAGTTCCTGTGAAATCTGCTTCTTCATACTTTAGAAGATAGAAAACATAATTAGACAATTAATGTAATTTGATTGTCATATATCCTGAGAGTATTCCTCTGTGAAACCTTCCCTGTTCTTTATATAAAGATAAATTTGATCACAATTGCCATGTGTTCTGATTTACACTCCTAGCACCTTTTCCACTTGTGTGTATTTCCCTACATGTCCAGTTTCCTCTACTAGATCAAAACTCTCTAAGGGCAGGTATTCCATCTGAATTGTTTTTGATTTCTTAGAACACATAGTAGGTACTCAAGTGTATTTTTTGAATTAGTGTGAATAAAAGACCACCACTATCACAACACACAAAATCACCAGCTCTTATGACCTTTCAAAAAAGATTTCATGGTAATGGTGACATTTATCATAAAAAATGTTGAATTCACATCAAGGTATTTTGGGTACATTGAAAGTCACCATATTTCTTCCAGACCCCTCATTAACCCAAGCCATTCAATTATCACACAGATTTTCACAAAAGTCAGCATAGTCCATAGTGAAGATTGCAAGCTGCCTAGATTCAAGTTCAGGTCCAACCACCTGTTAGCTGTGCTTTGTTTCCTCATCTGTGAAATGGGGATGAAAAGTATATCAACTTCTTGTTAATAAGACCTCACAGAGTTAATACTTGAAAACTGTTTATAATAGTGCCTGAAATGTAGAAAGAACTCAATAAACATTAGTCACTATTAATACTGTTATTCCCACTGATAGCACTGAATCATGGAGAAAGGAAAGGAAATCGGGTCTGACACAAGAAATAAAACAAACAGAAGGGGGTCTATCATCTTGTAGGGCTTGGCCCAGCAAATATGGAAGCTGGCTTTTAGGATCCATAGGAGCAATTGGGATTCAGGAAGGAATCAGGTCATGGAGGCTGCCAAAACAAGGAGTCAACTTCCAGCCTTCCTATTTTAGAAAGAAAAGAACTGCAGTTCAGGCAGCTTCTTTCTAAGGTAGGGAGCCTTTCCCATAATCCCTGATGTAGGAGAAGTCTTTACCGGAATGCAGCCAACAAAGGATGGATAAGTGGAATCCAGTGAGGTTAAAAACGAAGGCAGTAGGTGGGTTCACATGGCCTCAGTGGGTGCCCAGAAATAGACGGAAAGGTCAATTCTCACCATTAAAGATGGGATATTGCCACTTCCTCTACCTTGCACATGTTTATATCTCCCTTGTGCTGTGGCCCCAACATATCTAGACTATTGCTATCCAACACTGTCCCTTAAATTGTTTGTGTTGACTTTATTTTTTATCTCCTTAGCAGCCACGATTCCTTTCAATGCTTCTGCAATTGCTTGATTTTTTTTTATCCCTTTTCATTGTTATCAATATTGTTTTCTGGACACACATAAAACTCTTTTCCACAAGCAGATTTTTAGTTAAAGTAAACTTTTGTAACACCAAGTTGTTGGTTGCTAAGGGGACCACCATATGCAAATAACATACAAACACAGTAACTGCCCTAAACGAAGATCTCTGCTGAGCCAATATGTGTAATGTGTATTTACTGCTGTGACTCAGATATTATACCTGTTCCCCCTGCCAATTTATCACAGATCTCTTATTACTATCGCCCTAGTATCACATTAATGCTCATTTTAATTAAAACTAAGGTGTCAAATATTTACTGTTCTATTTTTACAATTATTGATGAAAATCTGTTTGCGTTATAGTTGACCAAGTACAACTACGAATAGAATAAATTGCCTTTTTGTTTTGTTTTGTTTTTATAGCTACCCCAACAGTGGAAGGCTAAATTTTGTGGTGGTTTTTCTTTGGATCAAAGTTGGGTGTTGAAAAAAAATTTTAGTGTTGTCCATTAATATTTTCTCAAGAAAGGGAGCCAATAGTGTACTGTTCAGATCCCAAAATGCCTTGCCAACCTTCTCGGTAATTAACTGTAGTATTTCTTTTGCCTGAAATGACGGATGTAATTTGCACTGCTTTCATCCATGGCATTACATTCTTCATATACTGTACATGCATATTTTGAGCAGTATAGGTGTCTTCCTTGCTGCCCTTGGCCCCCAATACTGAGTTTGAGATTAAGTATCCCTTTACTATGATCTCACAACATACAGTAGATATTCAATAAAAACTGAACCATCGTTATGGTTTATATGGAGCTATACTGAAAACTCCAGAGATTGGGTGATAAAAATATAAAAACCAGATAGATTTCTCGGTAAAGATTTGATTACCTATCTGGAAAGACAACATTTCCATGAGAAAAAAAAATGAATCATAAAGACAGACTTGGAAGGGACAACAAAGGAAACACCTGCCAAGGTACATAATAAATACTTATTGAAATAAATCACATGGGAGCATGGCCAGTTATATTTTGAGGCCCTCTCTTTGAGAATGCTTGAACAATTTGTTTGAAATATTAAATATGAAAGCCAGTTATCTTTTAATTCAATTCATGATGATTTTTTTGTCATTAATCTGGTCCAGATTTCCTCAACATCTGTGTGCTAAAGACATCATCATATGTAGAGCCAATCATTCTATTTAGAAACCATCGTGTGTAACATGATTGTGATTACCACATTTTACTGTGCCTATTTGTTATCTCTCCCTCTTGAAGGAGTTCCTTAGGGTAGGGACCGTGTCACCCTCATATTTGTGTCCCCATTGCCTAATACATAGTAGTAGATTCTTAATGAACTCAACAGTGGAAGTTCTTCGTTGAAATGAACTCAAGTATTTCAGCAAACTCAGAGGCTTTTTAAAATTTATATAAATTTTATAAATTTTTCATTATTAAATATTCCGAAAGAGCAGAAAACAGAAAAATTCAGAAGTACTAACATTTTGTCATGTTTACTTCAAATATATTCTTCTCCATTTTTGAGGAAAAACAGATTACAACCAATCACAAGTCACCCAGCCCACTCTGTTCCTTTCTTCTTTCCCCTTCCCCCCAAATAACCACTCTCTTGAGATGGTGTTTGTTCCTCCTTCTTGTGAATGTAAATATAGCTTTCCAATGCATGTATATAGCCATAAAAATATAAAACACTTTAAAATTTACACAAATGGTATCATATTATATCATGTCTTTTCAACTGACTCTTTTTTAATTAAAAAATTATGTTGTCAATATTAAGTGTTCTGTTTAGAAATGTACATTGGCTATATCCTTAATAAGATCATGCCCTTGAAAAATCAGAGAAATTCTAATCTAGATTACATTCTGGATTCTAGAGGAATTCTTTCTTCCAATATGTATTTAAGCTGAACTATTAATATCCTACATACAGTATCATTTAAGATTTAACTCCAACTTTACTAAATGTACTACTAACTATTATGCTTGCCTTACTTGACTTTTTAAGCTCACACCTTACTTTCCAGGTAGAGTTTCCCCTAAGGGAAACTCTTCTTATAATGAGGTTACATCCCAATAAATCCATTGTAATTTGAAAATATCAGAAGTTGAAAATGCATTTAAAACCTAATCTACCAATCATCATAGCTTAGCTTCATATATATATGAAGCATATATATATATATATATATATATATATATATATATATAGTCACGATTTATCCATGTTGAGATATGCAGAGCTTTTTTCAGATAGACCCATTTTCCTGATCAACTTTTGTGTAAAAAATATTTAACTAAAATCTAATACTTGGCCTTAAGTTATAAAAATGATAGGAGGTGCTATAATACGAGGTAAAGAGAGAAGAGCAAAGCCTCTTTCGTGCCTTTTCACCCTGTCAGGCTACCTTGGCCAACCCTCTCTTCTGGCTACTGTATCAAGGCAAAGAATCCTGAGTTCAGAGTCAGGGTTTAGAAATGACAGGCGAGGCATGAACTGTGTGCAATGCAATGGCCCAAAGATCCACACCAAAAGCAGTCCAGCAGTCAACAAATGCACACTCAGTTTAGAACATTGGCAAGGAAAGAAGGTGGGAATTTCTCCTCTGAAATTTCAGAAGAGACATCTTTCCTTCCTTTCTTCTCAACTTTCCTTCCAAAGACATATAACTTATAAAATAGCCAGACCAACTCAGTATATGGGTTGCTAATGCAAGTTGTCCAAATTTTCCCATCAGATAAGGCTGTAAAGGATTTGCGAAAACAAAGCAGTGACAGAGAAGAAGACAATTGCTAGTTAATTACATGTAAAATTTCCTAAAAGCATTTGCCTAGACAAAGTCCCTTTCGTCATTTGGCTTCTAAATTTTCATTTAACATGAAATTGAAACATGAAGAAATCATAATTTACCTCTAGTAAATGACTACTACTAAGGAAAGAAGTTTGGTTTTGAGGTCCTAAACGTTCCAATAAATATAGTTCCTATATCTCATTTGTGAATTTAATGCTTAAGCCCATTTCTTGCTTTTCCTTCTTTTATTTTTTCTGAAAATCTGGCTAAGGCTAAGGACCAATAAAACGTCTTTTGGAAAAATTTAAAGAACATATAGTACGTTTCTCTGCAACTTCTGGTTCATAGTTATGTATACCTGAAATTACCCATGTACAAAATCCATACTTTGGAAACAGGTGAACTAGATGGCAGGCCCTGGCTTAGTAAGAGGATTTATCTCAGGCCTTCTTCAAATTAGGAGTACCTCTAAGCCTCTTTTTCTGTTTTCAAAGTTACGTTTATACACATTTTAAAATAATACAGTATCTAGCTAAATCTCTATGGGTAAGAAAGCAAAGCCTCAATAATATAATGTCTATTTCCCCAATTTAAAACTACTTTAAATAAGTGGTAGATTGTGATACTTGCAAATTTATAATCCTTTATCACCTTTCATTTCCAAATTCCCCCAAATCACATAATAACCCAATCTGTTCGATAAAACACAGCTAATATTTAAACACGAGCTCAACACTACACAACCCACCAAGACAAGAAATAAAGATGATACATGGGGTCGGGGGTGGGGAGGAGGGGAATGGCAGGAGGAGGAAGTTAGACCTTTTCTATTTGCGACTGCAAAGACATTTAAGTATAGGTACTCCTATTACCAGAGATGGACTTCAGCCTGGACACTTGAATTTTAACCAACCCTGCCCTCAATGAAGCTGGAGCTTGGCCTTGATGTCTCCCGGCTCCTGGAAGACCAGACTCAGTAATAATGTTGTCCTCTTCTTCCCTGACCCAGTATCCAGCTGTAACTGTGGCAAGCTCTGGCTTTCCCAGTAACCTGCGTCCTTTTATGGAGCAGCTCGGTGTCTAAGCAGTGCGCTCCCTGGAAAACACTGGGCAAGTCCAAGCCTGTTGGAATCACCCAGGGAAGCATACGCTGCTCTAGACAGTGGATCCTGCAGCATCGTCACTGGGACAATGCAGCCAAACAACCTGTGTTAGGACTTGGGCAGTTTCTGAAGTCTGAACTATGTGAAACCCAGCTATTTATTTTCTTTGCTTGCATCTATATTAAATACACACACACACACACACACACACACACACACACACACACACACACGAGGCAATTTTCCACAGCACAAAAGCTTTTTAAAATGCAAAATTGACACACTTGTGTTTCACTTTACAGAATATTTCAGATATTTCAGGTAAAGGCAGTATTTTAGCTTGAATGATTCATGTAGAATCTTATTTCTCTAATTCACTTTGCACAAGCACATGTGAATCTACATAGCTTCCTTAGATTACAACAAGAAATGCTAATAACCAGGGCTGGCCGAGTGGCATGTTGGTTAGGATTTGGCCTGGGAGCGCCAGCTCTAAGCAGCAGGGCCCTGGTTCAGATCCCACATGAGGGCCAGTGACACTGCGCCCTCTACAGCTAAGATGGTGAACAACAGCTCGACCTGGAGCTGGGCTGCCATGAGTTGCCGGCCATGGCATAGGCTGCAGTGGGGCTGCAGTGGGCTGCCTTGAGCTACTGTGAGCGACTGTCCAATGGCCGGCAAGCGACTGCCTCACCCAGGAAAAGCACAATGATAATACCAACATGGGCCAGTGAAGCGACATCCTCCACAACTAGGCTGAACAACAAAAGGACAGCAACTTGTCTGTTCTCCTTCTCCAATTCCCCAGTGCTGTTCCCCTCCCCCAATTCCCCAATAAAATCTTAAAAAAAAAGAAAAGCTAATAACCAGATAGATAGATAGATGATAGATAACAATGATTTCTTTCTCAGTCATGTCACCCCCACCACACATTACTTTTCATACCTTAGAGCTCTACTCAGGCACAATCCTTCATAAGACCTTTCTGAATACATTCTATGGGCCTCTTGCCACTCTGGTCACTTTTAAGCTCTCACCTTTACAGATCTCACCAACTGCGAATTTTGGTGTTGTTTTCTTTTAAATATTGTGAAGGGAGAATTTTTCTAGTGGTTCTTTCTCCATTTCCATTTGGCATCCTATCCCCCAAGATCCCGATGCACCCAGGACACTCAGATACGATAACTCCGGTAGGGAAATGAAGGCTGGTGTCTCGTGCATTACGTTTCCTCCATTCCCCTCCCAATCAAAGGTGACCTGGTCTTCCTGCCATTCTTTCAGTGGATCTTGAGTAAGAGATGACTAGCTAACACGGCGCATTAATTCGTGATGGATACTTCTTTCAGGCAACATGGGGTGCATTGAAGCTTTTGTCACAGAGTTTAAGGATAAAAAATTTCGTCATTATGGCAAGCTGATAAAGTAACTTAATCATCTGCAAGGATGAATTATAGCGTCTTTCAAATTTTAAAGCATATGGTGACAGTCATAGTTGACAGGATTGGCTCAAATGTTTAGTAATTGTTCATAAAGAAAAGTCTCACTAATTCTAACAAATTGAGAGAAATACAGCTCAAATTAAAGAAGAGTCCATCTATTTTTAAGTTAGTTTAAAGGAATACTCCATGACTTGGCTCCTAGAATGCTGACAGCCAGCTTAAGTCACCTCCCTAAAGTGCGAGGATTAGGAAATTCCTCTGTGGAGATGCTGACAGAACAAAGAAGAAAAGCCTGTATAGTTTATACCTGTAGTGAAGCTGCCACTCAGAAACCACTCCACAAGATCTCCCCACCACACACACACTGCTATTAGTTCTCGTAAATATAAATGGACCACCAGGGATCATCAAGCACAAAAGGAAATCCTGTAACACAAAAAGAGATCGAAACAATAATAAACCAAAAATCTCAGACAGACAGAGACAATCCAGAGACCAAAAGAAATTTTCAGAGAAACCATAAATATTATTCTGAGAGCCAAGAGAAATAACTAGGTGAGGTGATTGATGTGTTAATCAGCTTGATAGTGGTAATCATTTCACGATATGTACATATATAAAATCAGCATGTTGTATACCTCAAATACATGCAATTTTTGTCATTTATACTTCAATAAAGTTGGAAAAAAAGAAATTTATCTTTTTAAGTGAAAATTCAATAAAATAAATTACTAATTGAAGAAAGAAGGTTTTCACAAAATAAGAACAGGGGGTTATAATAAAAGAACATTCAGAGAACAAACAGAAACTCCTGAAAATCAAAATTTTGGTAACAAATAAAAAATTGTAGATATGTTTAAGCAGATACTTTTGAGTATATCCCCCAGAAGGTATAACAAAATACACAAAGAATAGAAAATAGGAAAGAAAATGTAAGATAGAGGATTAGTTCAGGAGTTCTAGTGTTAAAATAATACTAGCTCCAGAAAAAGAGAACATACAAAATTTTATCAGAGAAACTTTTCAAAGAAATAGTACAAGAAAATTTTCCAGAACTGAAGACTAAAATTCAAACTAAAAGAGTACACAGAGTGTACAGTTCAATATTTGAAAAAGCTAGTAACTGCCAGAACAATGAAGATAAAAAAGAAGAACCACAAAACTTCAAAAGGGAAAAATAGACAAATCACATCCAACAAATCAGGATTTAGAATGATATTGGACTTATAAGTTTTAATGTCCTAATTAATTTGAAGACAATTTATCAATAACTTCAAATTTCTCACTGAAAATAATGTCCAAATGAGACTTGTATTCCTAGCCAAACTAATTATGTGCTAGCATAGAATAGTTATTTTCACACATGCAAAGTCTCAAAACATGTATTTCCTATGTTGAGGTGACATTCAAAACATTTAGAAACCAGCATGGCATGGTGTGGCACTTCCCATCAAGTCAGAAGACCAACATCAGAATCCATCATTAATATGAGGGCATAACATGGACTCTATCCAGTTTCCATGAACTCTGTCTCAGCAGCTGTGGGATAATATGCTCCAACAAAGCTAAGAAATAGAACAAGACATTGGAAGACATGGGATACAGGATGTAGAAGTGAGGCAAAACAATTCATGGAAAGATGGTAAAGACTTCAGACATCAGACAGGGTTGGAGAGCAAATGGTTTGATTCAGAGCCAAAGTAAGAAAGGCTGGAAAAATGAACTTGACAGATTTCCTCATGGGTGATGCACGGAGAAAAGATCTATAATTCTGTCAGAGACTTGAGGAACAACATAGCGATAGATACATAGGAAACTAAGCAAATAAAAAAATAAGCAATTATTAATTCTAGAGAAAAAAGCAAGTAGTACTAGAAAGGAAATATAGTTCCGTATGGATCACACAGTGAGTCAGATTCTTAATCATAATAATGTAAACGTTGACTATTAACTTAATTGTGGTATAACATTCTTGTACCTGTTCTCTCCCTAACCCAATATATGCACTGAGTTTACAAATCCCACAAATTGTCACTCATAAATAGTTTTAAAAGTCACCCTTTCTTTTCCATCCCACTACTTAACCGGAGGCAGGTGACTCCAGCTGAGGGATCAGCCCAGGGTGCTGCCAGGGTCAAGTCCAAGGGCAGAAACTGGAACCCTGTTGGGTGCACATGACTGAAATCTCATTAATCCAAAACAAAATCAAAATAAAGCTGGGGAGAGTAAATGGGACAAAAGAGAGAAATTACCCAAAGAATTATGTTATTGAAGATAGTAATGAGAGCAAAGAGACAGTATGGCAAATAGGTAAAAAAAAAAAACGACTGAATCACATTTCTGTTACTTAACTGCTTTGTGACCACTGTGTTCCTTTCTCTTTTTCTCTAAAATGGAAACAATAGCACTTGCCTCACGGGGCTGTTATGAGAATTACACATAATTTGTGATATATAAAGGGTTTACAATTGTGTCTGGTAGATGGTAAGAGCCGAGTAGATATTTGCTATGATTATTTGCATGGTTTCTCTCTGAAGAGAGAAAAAGTAGCTTTTAAACACTCATGACATATTGAATAGAAACCCAAAATGCCGGCATGCATGGACATGTGAATGGGGACAGGTTAAGCAAGATGAACATGTTACATCATCATTTTTCACCTGAATCACTATAATAGCCTCCAAGTTGGTGCCCTTGCCTCTGCCATATCTCCTTCCAATCTTTTCTCCCTGCTGTGGTCAGAATACAATCCTGCTGAAAAACTTCCAGTGGCTTCCCACAGCCTTCAGGATAAAATTCAAGCTAAATGTCAAGAAATAGAAGTCTCTTCAATTGCATGTTTCTTTAGTTCCACGTTTTACCTTGCTGCCACGTGTGATGACCCTAGTTCCCAGCCTTATTACTGCTGTGTTTTTCCCAACAGTCCATGGTGTCCAATGCTTCAATCCATTTGCATGAGATCTTCTTGCTCCTTGACCCAAATCTATCTGCCTAACTTTCACTCATCTCTCAGAACTCCGTCCAAGATGTAGTGTTACCTTCTCTCTCGCACAGGAAGCTTGCTGGATTCTTCCTTCTAGCACCAAGTTCACACTTTCGTTTCTTGACAGGCTTTTGGTTACTCATATAATCTTCCTGCTAGTAATTAGTCTGTTCATATTTTGTTTCTTCATGATTCAGTCTTGGTAGGTTGTACGTTTCTACGACTTTACCCATTTTTTTTTTCTAGGTTGTTCAATTTGTTGGCGTACCTTTTAAAATTCTTCTCTGACTATATTGTATTTGTTGGTTTTCTGGTGCATTCATCCTCTTTTGAAATCAGGGTCTACATATTTCACTTCCTATATCCCAAAATTTCTTACCAACACATAGTAAATGTTCTAATAAATATGTGAAAAGTGAATACATGAGTTTGGAGTCAGCAAAATTTGCTTTAAAAATACCAAAAGATTTTAAAAGCAGGTCTTTGAGTTAAAGAGATCTTCTGTGATCTTATTTGCACAATTGCCTAACCCACTATTACTTAATAGTGTTGAATTAAATCTTAGCCCATCCCACATCTAATTATAATGAATACTGGTTTAACAATGTTATTACGTATTTCTGGCTCAGGGCTCTTGTAGATTCTATATCTGTCCTACCTTCCTCCTTAAATTGCCCTTTTTGAAGTTTGATACCATAGTTATTTTCCCAGCATGTTCCCACTACACGTGAATATCCGAAGTTGTAGAATGTCTAAGGTATCATTCACATGGTTCAATGAGTTTGGTTCATGAGCTGATCATGTGTCATGTTTATATCTCAAGGGGCTTAAACTGATTTAAAGTGGTACTTAAAAAAAAATAAGGTTGTAGCTATTCAAACCAATATCAGCTCTCTTTGTTTATTGCCCAGGACTCATCTCTTCTCTTTAAATTGAAGTCCACACTCTTCTCTGTGTCTTTGGTTTCTAGCATAATGTTTTGATTCCCTGAGAATAATGTCTGGTCTTTTGAACAGACTTAGATAATTAACTCTGTCAGAGACCTGTGTAGTATTTAATAAAAGCCATGTATTGGCTAGAGCAGAACGAACATTACAATTCAAAAGAATACTATTATGTTGAAAATTGTTAGCATCTATTATTATTCTGTAAAATTACTTCAAACTGTCTTATAAATTATTAGTAATTTTTGGAGTTAAAATAAGTATTTAATGAAATCTTCTAATACTTCAGGATTATTTCCTTTTAAAAATAAAACAGACACTAATGATCCCTTTTTTATCCTACCTACCCTCCATTATTTTCTAAACAATCTGTTCCCAAGGAAACAGACTGAGCCAACGTCTCAGGATTAACTTCAATAGTTAAAACTAATTAATATAACAACTATTTTTTTTTTTTTAAGCTGAGCCATCCTGCTACCTGTTGGCAGCTCACCGGCTGCTCAGCTCGGGCCGGGCATCGAACCGCTGTTGCTCAGAGCTCACACTCTTGAGCAAGCTTTTAACCAACTGAGCCACTCAGCCGGCCCTCACACCATTTTTTATTAGAGAAAAATAGTACTTCTGGGATGTTTTTAAAGAAATTCACTTATTTTTTAAAATCCATTGTTATCCAAATTAACTCTTAAAATATTTTTACAGAAATCCCCAAGAGTTAGAGCTAGTGAGTTGATTAATTTTAATCCATAAGATTATTTGCATATTTGACAGTCTATCATCATTTTTCTAAAGCTCCATGAATAATTTCTAAATCACAAAAATCCCATACCAACAAAACACTGAAAAAACTCATTCTTTGGAAACTTTTTTTTTTTAACTTTTAAACACAGAAACATGTGATGTCATATTTCTGAATCAAAAAAACAAAAACATAAAAGAACTTAACAAGAACGTTGAAACAATTTCAAAAATAAAATATATAAATACTGGAGAGCCTCACATTTCTAACTAATTTCAAAATTTAAAGTGTCAAATCTAATTTCTTTTATGTGGAGGCTTAAAGCAAATGCTTCAGAACATTTTGGGAATAAGCAAAAGCCATCTTTTTTGAAGATGATAATAGATGTTAACATGAATACAATACTAAACTTTCAGTCTCATGTAAGCTGTTTAACAAATTATCATATTTTGACTGATGGGGTAATATACACAAAGCTTTATGTATAAACAGAATACTTCCAATAGAAAAAAATTTTCTAAAAAGTTTATTATCTAGCATTAGATCTGTGGTCAAATAAACCATAATACATTTTTATATATTGTTGAATATTACATATACCTTAGAAACTCTTTTTGAAGATATTTTAATGACATGGGGAAATAATCTCAATATGATTAAACGACTATTTAAAGTGCTTAGAAATTGAGCACAGTAAATAGCATGATATACAAATTAGCTACTATAATAGCAACTTTAAAAAAGGTTAAAATAAAGAATGTACAACATGCTAAAAATTTTGTATTAGACCTATTTCTATTAATACATGGTTGTATAGTCCAAATTTTTCTAATATTCATGTCTTCTGTAACCACAAGACATATATAAGTGGGTGTATATACATATATAATATAATGGGTATATATATATATATATATATATATATATATATATAATAAAATGTATACACATTTTAAGAAAGGAAAACTGTACTAAAATTGTAACTCTCAATATATGCCAATAACAAAAGATGAATACAAGTCACGTTTGACTTCTGCAATTACAAGAGGTGCTCAAGGCGGTTACCATCAGCATCCAGGCACTTCTGATTATGGTGAACTACTGCTTGAGCAACGTTGACCAAAGTGTCCACTTGTATACATTTTTGGCACCCTGGTGTATGTGTGTGTATACACACACACACACACACACACACACACACACACATACATACAGAGGGTGTCAAAAAATGTATACACATTTTAAGAGATGTTATCTATGTATTACTTTTCAAAGTTTAATTGAATTACAGTAGAAATGTGTAGCATGACGTTCACTCAAAAGATGGCATTAATCAAATGCTAGCATCACCGTGCAACAGGCGGGGCAGTCAGAGAAAATGGAGGAAGCACGGTTGTCATTTGAGGAACGCAAGACCATTTTGAAGTGGTATTTGAAATTCAAGAACGTTATGGAAATACAACAACAATGGAGATGTGAGGATGCAACAGAACCTCACGCCTAACAATTGCACACATTTGTGATAAGTCTGAGAAGCATGGTACTGTGTATGATGTGCACAAGGGAAGATCTGGGAGTCCTCTCACAGCAACAAGTCCTGCTTCTTCTGCTATGGTGTTGGAATGGTGTACACGCTTGCCACAGAAGTCTACCACTTTGAGCACCTCTTGTAATTGCAGAAGTCAAATGTGACTTGTATTCATCCTTTGTTACCGGTATATATGAGTATTACAATTTTAATAGTTTTTTTTTCCTTTCTTAAAATGTATATACATTTTAAAATGTGTTTATACATATACATTATATATATATATATATATATATATATATATATTCCAGTTGCATAATCATATATTCTTAAACTGAATATTTAGCTTAAATAGCTAAATGCCTTCCTAAATTTATTCTTTCATATTTTTATATCCACACAAATAGTGATAAACTTAAGAAATCAGACTCTGTGCTAATATTATTTGTGTCACGTTTTCTGGAGGAGGTTATTTGTATTCAGGGAACACCCAAGGCAGCAGAATGAGGAACGAACTTCAGTTCAACTTGTGGAATGGGTTACAAAAGTAACTCACACTACACTCAGATATGTAGAGAAAATGTAGATTCATAATCTTGTCTAAAACTACTCTGATTTTCCTCAAATCCCTTATCTGCTACATGACATGATAAAGAATGAAAGAAAGAAAGAAAAAAAGAAAGAAAGAAAGGAAAGAAAGAAAGAAGGAAAGAAAGAAAGAAAGAAAGAAAGAAAGA
>NW_017731372.1:4192270-4194314 GCF_001890085.2 Hipposideros armiger
CTGGACTCAAACCGCTGTTGCTCAGAGCTCAAACTCTTGAGCAAGCTCTTAACCAACTGAGCCACTCGGCTGGCCCCCTCTCTAGGCTAGATTAGATGGGCTTTTCTTTGACTTCCCCTTTTAGTCTACCACAGATTGTCTATATATAAAATTCTGTGATCTAGTGTGGCCAGGCTTGGCGTTCTCAGCTGTTAGATAGGAGCGATAGTTATGTAGAAAATTCTTTCTCTTTCAATAGTCTCTGCCTTGTAACATCACTGATCCTGTTTCAAAAGTCATATCTGAGCTGTACATTGAAAGTAAATATTTATGTAAATATATAAGTAAAATTTTTTTTCTAAACAGTATTTTGCTATTTTTAGCACTACTGGCAGCGTATTCATTATTAACTTATCAAATTAGGAAAGCAATGGGACGTCTTTCTGAATCTATGGCTTAAGTGAAATACTGTTTGCCTATAAAGAATGTTAAATACTGGCAAGGATTCGGTATTCAAAGGCTGCATATTTCATTTAACAGAGTGCTTATTGAGTTCCTATTATAGACTGAGCACACTCTTGGCACTGAGAAAAGATTTTGTGAACCAGACAGGCAAGGCCTCTGCTCTCTTGCAGCTGAAACTCTGGGGACAAGGAGACATACAAATACATCTATACATACATACATACACACACCAGAAAAACAAAAGTGAAAACATGTCTGTATGAAGAAATAAAATAGAGCAATGCGATCCAAGAAATCGGATGACTTTTACACGGAGTGGCAGGCTGAAGCTTCTAAAACTCAGAGAATGACTTTTAAGCTACAATCGGACTGACTAGAAGGAGCCTGGCACAAGAAGATAAGAAAAAAAAAAAAGCCATTCAAAAGTCCCTAAGGGGGGAAAAACAAAAGTTGGCAACTTCAAGACATGGAGAGAAAAATATCTTTAGTGTGGCTTGAGGGTAAATGGCAAGGAGAAAAGTAGAATGAAACTGAAAAGGTCAAGGGGGGCAATTCTACACGGCTTTGTAAACGAGGAAAAAGGGTTTGGATGTTATAGTAAGGCAAAAGGTAGCCTTTGGACCGTTTTAATGGGGGGAGTGATTTTATCTTTGGAGAAAGTATGAAGGAGGCAAAAGTAGAAGCAAAGGTTGTTATAGAAACCTTGGTGACCGCCCACGGTGGCTTGGGCTGGTGAGATAATAGTGTAAAGAAAGTGGATTGCAGCACATGTTTTGGAGGTAAAATTAACAGGACTTATTGATGGGTGAGGGAAAGAGGAATCAAGAATTATTTCTTTGCTTTTGGCATTTTCTGAAAATATATATAGAGTTCGAGTGAGCATATACGCATTCAGAGCCTCTATAACTAATGGTCCCAGATTCTGTCTTCAATTAAGTTTCAGCTCCTGGTACTAAAAGGTACAAGTGTAAGATGCAATTCTGACCCTCCCAGAAGGGAACAAAGTGGGGGGCAAATATCACAAAGGTGAGGAGTGAGTATCTCTGCCAGCCAGGGAATAGGCAAATAAAAAGCATTTATCTGGTGGAGGGGCGTGGCC
The DNA here is from genome assembly GCF_001890085.2 of Hipposideros armiger. Lineage (NCBI taxonomy): Eukaryota > Metazoa > Chordata > Mammalia > Chiroptera > Hipposideridae > Hipposideros > Hipposideros armiger. The sequence goes on from NW_017731372.1 coordinate 4,193,814, forward strand.
ACGGGGAAAGAGATAGTTTGCCTTGAAGAGGGCTGGGGGCAAAATTTCAATTAGGTCTGCTTGGCATTTGAAGAGAGTAAATCTCTTTCATGTTCACTTTTCTCTGTTTTATTCCTCATGCTCTACTTTCCCATTCCCAGGGTTTTTCTTTATTTTTTTTTAACTTTTTAAATTTCTTCATTTTGCCCTTTATCGTCAACATCATTGCCACTAGCACATATTTATGGTCTGAATTACTTCTTGCAACCTCCCTGAGGGAAGATATCATTAGACCCCCTTGAAAGGAACCCTTGGGCTTGTGGAGATGAAGCTGCTTGCCCAAGGTTACCAGGTTGAGAAGTGGGCGAGTCAAGTGGGAAAACAGGTTTGTCTGACTCTGAAGCCTGTGTCCTCAGCCTGTTCTCTCCTGTTCTCTGGATCCTCTCCTTCATTCACACTCAGTGCCCTTTCCCTCCCCTTCCCACCCCTCCCCCCATCTCTCACTCTCTCCCTCCCCTCCAC
>NW_017731372.1:4194353-4275265 GCF_001890085.2 Hipposideros armiger
TCTCTCTCTCTCTCTTTCTCTCTCTCTCCCCCCCCACCACACCCCACCCCCATTCCTCTTATCCCCTGGCCTTCTCCTGAACTGCCTGTCTCCCTTTCTTCTGTCTTTTCTTCCTTCTACTTTAATCAGACTGGCTCACCTGGTCCCTGTCTCCTACCTTGCTATTGAAATCTAAAAGTTGGTAGTATTAGAAATAGAAAATAGAAGTTATAGACGATTAGAGGTGAAAGGACTTCAGTGGGCAGAGCCAAGGCTCACAAGCAGGTCAGCGTAACTTCTACCCCACCCCATCACTGTTCCTAACGTATAAATACAAACCAAGGCAGAAACCGTGTTTGTTTGTTTGTTTATTGTCATCTGTGTGGATCCCGCCTGGGTTCTCACCCCACCCGAAGCTGTGCTATATTTGTGGAGACTATTCCCTTTGCCCTGACCTCCAATCCAGTCTCTCCACCCTTGAGGGAACTTTTTTACATGCTCAACCAGGGTGATCAGCACTTAAAAGATCATTGTTCACCTCCCCACAACACCCATGTATAATTCAAAATGAAAATAACACTAAGCCAAAAGGTAGAAATAAAAATGTTCAAAAAATTACTCTATGCTTCAATATGCAAAGCTCAACTTCTTCCAAAACACTGTTTGTACCTAGGGTTTACTGTTGCCCCAAGCACAGGCTTAATCTGACTATTGGATAATTCATCTGCATAACGAAGGTAGCTGGAGAATGGCTAAGGGCAGGCAAGGAAATGAGCCAGGTATAAATCTAAAAAGAGGTGATAAGGCAACTACTAAACTTATATATTAATCACTCTGAGCTAGACAAGTGATAAGCCATTCACATTTAGTTCTTAGAACAAATATTTTAGATAATTGCTAATATCATTTCTATTCTACTGATGAGTCAAACATAGTATGAATACTACCTTTTTTTCAAATGTTTTATACATATTATTGTCTTTCAAAAGACACGTACTGTGTCTTTCTAAACAAACTTTCAGAAAGTCATTGTGACAGAACTTCATCTTTAGTCAGTCCTTTGGATAAATACTAGTAATAATTATAGTTGCTAGGAAACGAGCTATTATTCTAGGTATCCTTATGCTCTTGGTTTTCCATGATTTTTGGTATTTTTATAAGCCATTCCTTCAGGTAATATGACACGTTTTAAGAAATTAAACACGGAGTAATTTATTTTTGAGGTGCCCTTAGGCTTTAAATATATGCTTTAGGGTTTGCAACCCATAAGCCATTGTATATAAAAGAGAAATTTCCAGCAATTAGCTATGACACCAAACAGGGCTCCTTCAAGGATGGGGCAGTGTATAATCAGTGAATTTAGATTTCCATGTGAATTGCTTGTAGCCATTTCAGGGTAAATCACTAAATCAATGGCAAGTGACAAGAGTCTCCACTGTAGGCCCTTTGACCATTCCTACCAAACACAGAAATCCAACCCCAGGGAAAAGGGTTTAAGCTGCAAAGAATGGGGGATGGGAGGAGAGTTCGGAAAGAAAAAAACGCTAGAAATCTTGTCTCTCTTCATTCAAGTGTCAGACCCCAAAAGAAGATAGGAAAGGCTGCAAAGAGCATTCTGGGGGGGCTGTTTGAGTTCCTTGTAATAAAATCAAAGCCCTTCACACAGTACTGGAAGAGTACGGCTTTTTCCTCTGCTACACCACTGACGCTCCTGAGAAGATACCTGTAACTATGGAAGCAGTTCTGTGGGAACGAATGCCTTATTGTATCTTGTTTAAAACCAGTGAGCAGTGCAACATTCATTTGTTAGTCCTTTTTCATGGTTTGAGGGGCTGCTATGTGTCTTCTCTCTGAAATGGGAAGACATCCTGAGCATGAGTGAGGATTTCTAATCACAGACAGCGATAGGGAAATATATAATAAAACACTTGTCTGAAGGTGGTGTACAGACACCCAGACACTGACAAATCTTACGTCTTGTTCTGCTGTTTCCTCACGAATAATGGTAGACATTTCTTAACATAATGTGAGCTAATTATTCAAAATCAAACTTTCAGAATTCTGGTGTATTTTAGATTTAATGGTAAATTAGGATATTCGTGTAACATGCTTAAATAAGCAGTTCATCCAGTTCAATTACCATGGAGTCTTAATTCTTTGTTTATTATTCAAATTGGTGATCTAACACTTGAATTGTGTGCTCCCCATTCAAATTAGCGATTTAAAGATACGGTTCATGAACATTCACAGTATTTGTTAACAACAAGTAAAAGCAAACCTAGTGAAAAGAACATGCTAGAAAAAATGAAAAATGGTTTAAAGTGCATGCACACTGACAATAATCTTTCTGAACAAGGCTCGATTAGTTACTGTGGGAAAAGGCCCCAAAGCCCTCTCTTAGAACTCGAAAAATGTCCTCAGTGAGGTAAGTTTCCTTGTCTCCACATATTTTTGCGTTTTGCATTATCACTTTGTCCATCACTTTCTATTTATAGAAAGCCACACCAGCGACCTTGACACAGACCTTGCAAAATTTTCCCTGTGCACAATTACTCACGATTGGTGCCTTTCTGTCCCTGGCTAATCTCAGAACACTGGCGAGTGTGCAACGCAGCCTATGGGAGAATCAGCCATTTCCAACATGCATTTGGTACAAGCCTGGGGAAGTTGCGTTACACTGAACAGAATATAGCACCTTTTATACTCGTGTGATGAAATATGCGTTCCTGGAGGAGGGGTAGTGCTGCAAACAAAGCAGCCTTAGAGACATCTCAAAAGTTTTTCAAATTGGCCTGGGGGCATCGGCAGTGGGAGCTAACATTTAAAAGGAGCTGTGTCTAAGCCTTTCCGACTTGGAGGAGACTCGGAAACTCACTTTTACAGTCTCCTAACGATCCAATTCTTCTCCACCAAGAAACATGACTTTGACAACTCCGAATTTAGGGAAATCTCAGCAATCACAGATTTTGTTAATCATGGAATTGACACTAACAGAAATAGCAAAGCTCAAAACATATAGTTGCAGCTCAGAAAGCACAGACTTTATGATGTCTATGCTATCATTTAAGGTGGAGGGCCATTTTGATTTACTGAGTAAACACACCTTTAAAAAGCCACGATACATGAAATCAAAGCCCAACAGCCAGTGCTGTACTTATAAGCTAGAAACACAACACAGATGAGAGAAAGTATTCACTTACTTTTTTCATTTTCTATTTTCTGGAATTTCCAAGTTACAGGTGTCATTTGAATTCAAGTATGGAAACATCCCTTTTTCAGGTGAGTTTTTCCATTTAAAAAAAGCATACATTGAACATCTTCCATGAGCTGTTATAATTTGCTTTGTCCATTTTCCCTCTCTCCACTGATGTTTGTTCATTTTTCATTAATTTTTTCCATTGTTTGCTCATTCATTTATTCAGTGCTCACTCAACAAATTTTTCAGTGTCTAACTTCAGATCCTCGTACCCACGAAGGCCTCAAATATTTATCAGTTTGTTGATTTCTGATACCTCCCTACGTATCACCCAGAATACCTGGGAAAGATCTGTCATTGTCACTATCATCCGAGGAGAATTTCCAGAAGACAGGCAGCACCCTCCTGCCTTTTCATATCGCTCCACAAATTTGCTCTTCCATTTTCTAGATGGGAGCCTCAAGCTCGTCGTGAAATGGCTTGAACCCAGAAATCTAAACACCAAAATGCTCTACACCACTGAAACCATGAGAAGCTCGCATCCCTCTGGGTTTGGGGGAAGCAAGTAACCTGTTGCTCATCTCCTGACTCTACATTTATAGATGCACATAACTACCATTTATAGAAAAGAAAGCGAGGGATCTAGCACCGTGGCAAAAACTCAGAGAAATACAACTATCCTCATCTATAGCATGCTCCCTAGTTCTACATAATAGTCATGATGCAGAACTGTTCCTCCCCTCTTTCTTTTCACCACAAAATTAATGGCTGATGAACCCATTCATGGCTGATGCCCCAAACCTAGGAATTATCATTGATTCCTCTCCCACAACATTGAATGCAGGGTTTCTCAGCTTTGGCGCCACTGGTATTTTGGGCTGGAGAGTTGTTATGTGGGAAGAGGGAGGGACAGTCCGGTAGGACGTTAGCAGCATCCTTGGCCATCGCATGCTAGCAGCACTTCTCCAGTCACAACCACCAAAACATGTCCCCTCACATTTTCAAATATACCCTGGGGGGGTGAAAAATCACTCCCAGTTGAGAACCACTGAATTTAACAGCAGGCCTGAAAGCTGAAATTCCCAAATTTATCCTGAATTTAAATGTGTCCCACAAAATCCACCTTCTGACCCAGATCTGACCCTCACCACTCACTTGGACAACTGCAATAGCTCTTCACTGCATCTCCTTCAGTCCATTTTCTGCTCTATCGTCAGTGTGACCTTTGAAAAACCTCAATCAGATTCTACCATTCTCTTCTTAAAACCTTTCAGTTGCTGCTCACATATCACCCCCGAGCAGTCTCCCTATTCACAGTTCTCTGGTTTCACTGGCTTTCATACCATTTTTCAAACATGCCAGGTTTTCCCACTTCAGGACATTTACACATATTCTCCTTGGAATGCTGACTCCTTCGTAGTATTCAAGGTGTGTTCAAATATCATTTCTCAGCAAGTTTTTCCTCAACCATCCTATACAAATAACCCCTCTTTCCCAAATACTATAGTAAATTATCCTGCATTAATTTTCATTGTAGTTACATCCATCATCTCTATTTGAAATTATATTATTTTTCATTTTTTACTTGCCTCACCTTCTATAATGTCGGCTCCATAACATGAGGTGCCTTGTCCATTTTATTTACTATATCATCCATGGTCTAGAGCACTCACCACAGTAAGTACTTAATAAATATTTGTTGAATGAATAAATAACTAAATGTCATAAATAACAACACATTTCCTGTTTGAAGGTGAACATATTCTTTCTTTTAAAATATGTATGATTTTGTCAGCCGAGTGGCTCAGTTGTTTAAGAGTTGGCTTAAGAGCATGGGCTCTGAGCAACAGGGCTGCTGGTTCGATTCCCACATGGGCCAGTGACACTGCGCCCAAGCTGAGCTGTCACTGAGCTGCCAACAGGTGACAGGATGGCTCAGCTGGTGTAACAACAAGATTGCCTGTTCGATGGTGGGCTACGCCCACCCGTAACTAAGACTGAACTGGGCCCCTTGAACTGAGCTGCCGCCCAGATGTCTCGGTGGATAGAGCGTGTGCTCTTAACAACAAGGCTACTGGTTCGACTCCCGCATGGGTTGGTGGCTACGCCCACCCGCAACTAAGATTGAACACAGCATCTTGAGCTTAGAGGCCACAAGCTGCTGGCGGAAAGCCAGATGGTGACTGGCGCCCTCCACAATGAAGATTGAAGAACAACTTGGCCGGTCCCCTTCCCCAATTCTCCAACACTGTTTCCCTCCCCCAATTCCCCAATTAAAAAAAAATCTTAAAAAAAATAAAAATAATAAAATATGTATGATTTTTATTGGGTTGTCGGAAAAGTCATGACATATTTTTTTGTTTTTTGTTGCAAAAATGCGTCATGACTTTTCTGACAACCCAATATTATGACATTTACTCAGAGCAATCCAAAGTTATTTTTTTTAATTTCACCCAGAGTGAAAGCAAAAGCCCTTCCAATTATCTGCAAGACCCCACATGATTCTTTTACCTTCCCAACATGGTTGCCTAACACTTGCATCTCTAAAAGCAAATTTTGGGGGGGTTTTAATCCAATTTTAAAATGGGCAATGGACATGAAGAGACATTTCACAGAAGAGGATACACGGATGGCAAATAAGCACTTGCAAACATGATTAACCTCTTTCGCCATTAGGGAAATGCAAATTAAAAACACAGGAGCAGAATGAGATATCACTGCATACCTATCAAAACAGCTCGAAGGAAACTTAGAGACGACATGAAATGCTGGCTAGGAGGCACTGAAACTGGATCACTCGTACGCTGTTGATGGGAGTGGAAAATGATGCAGCCACTCCAGGATACAGTTTGGCAGATTCTTATGAAACAAAACATAAAATTGCCATATGACCCAGCAATTGTGCTCTTCAGCAACAGAGCAAAGAAAGTTTATATGCACACAAAAAGCCATACCTCATATAAAATCGATACCATAGCAGCTTTAGTCATGATAGTAGAAACAACTCAGGTTCTCTGAATGGGTGGTGGGTAAACCGAGGCACATCATGCCATGGAATACTACTCAGCAATAAAAAGTACACACCGTCGACACGCAAAAAACAGGGATGACTCTGCAGGCTTGGAGGAATTCTTCCAGACTGACACAGCTTGACCAACGCATGGGGTTGGGTGAACCAGGAAGGTGGGTTTCAGTGTCCCATATCCCCTTGGCTGAGTGCTCAGGAGTAAGTCACAGCACTAGCAAAAAAAAACCCAAAAAACGGAATACAATTGATTCTGGGTATTATCTGTCTAAAACATGAGGGGCCCATTTGACTCGAATAAAATTTGAATCCAAAATCATGCAAGTCTTTTTAAAAACCAAGAATGCAAGGGACTTGCGGTTTTATTTATTGTTATTGTTTGTTTTGCTGCAAAGCATGGTGTTCCTGCAGCACATCAGATGAGCCAGTGTTAGAAAAACATTCAGGAAACCACAACGGCTGTGGAAATGTTATATGAACTTCTCTCTTAATCACTAAGCATATAAAAAACAAACAAAACCCCTCATGCCACTGGAGAGTCTCATGAAGGAAACACAAAAGACTTGAGAACATTTCTTCTTCAAGACTAGGTTAAGTGCTAAATTGATGACTTAGAGTTGACACCAAATTCACAACTTACAAAAGAAAAAGCTATCACCCTTTTTTGCAACTAGTAGTGATGTAGCTATTGAACGATCGTTGTTCTCAGTTATTTGTTCAGTCCTGGTATGGGAGTGTAAGTACTGTTTTCTCAAGCAAGGGCCATCGCTAGGAAAGCCCGATAGTTATCTTGGAAGGTTTGTCCAAATTATTTAAAGTGAATAAACTGAATTGGAAAAAATATTATTGGAATGTTCACTGAAATTCTGATTTGTGATCAATATTCTTTTTTTTTTTAAGTTACTTTTCTTTTATTGGGGAACAGTGTGTTTTTCCAGGACCCATCAGCTCCAAGTCAAGTCGTTGTTTCAATCTAGTTGTGGAGGGCGCATCTCAGTGGCCCATGTGGGGATCGAACCGGCAACCTTGGTGTTGTGAACACTGTGCTTTAACCAACTGAGCTAACTGGCCACCCTTGTGATCAATATTCTTGATCAAATTCAATGAAGAAAACTTAATGTTGTGGGGACTTCTCTGCATTTTCTTTTGCCAGCATTGGTGTATAGAATGTGAAACACTAGCTCATTTGCCTTCCTTCACACAGATCTGACCCCTTTCCCAAAATTCATCTGTCAATATAAAGAATATACCTATATTGAGATTTTTTTTTTCTAAAGATTTTATTGGGGAATTGGGGGAGAGGAACAGCGCTGGGGAATCGGGGGAAGGGAAACAGACAAGTTGCTGTCCTTTTGTTCCTCAGTCTAGTTGTGGAGGACATTGCTTTAGTGGCCCAAGTTGGCACCATCATTGCACTCTTCCCAGGCGAGGCAGATCAGTCGCCGGCCTCTGGACGTCCAGTCACGGCGGCTGCTGGCGTCTCATGCTGGCTGCTGGCTACACATGGTAATTTTTGGCAACCCACTGCAGCAGGGACTGCAGCCTACGCCGTACCAGCGACCCACGGCAGCCCAGCTCCAGGTCGAGCTGTTGTTCAGCATCTTAGCTGTAGAGGGCAGTGTCATTGGCCCTCATATGTGGGATCGGAACCGAGGCCCTCTGGCATCCCAAGCCAGTTCTTAACCAACGCGCCACTCGGCCGGCCCTATATTGAGATATTTAACTCTGTGTAAAGATTGTTAATGGGAGAGACATTTGATCGGGTCTGTGACAGAAAAGCTAGAGTTTCTGCATTGTTAAAGCAAGGGGGAAAGTTGAATGACTCCAAAATGTGAAACATAATTTTCAGAAGAGTTTGGCAAAATTTCCAGAACGATTTGAAATTTTAATGCATGAACAGAGGGAGCCAACATCATAGCGTTGCTTAATAGTGTTGATCATGTAGATTGTGAAGTTATGCACAAGACCAAGGTCTCAAAAATCAAAGAGCTCTTGTTTGGAATCTATATTCTATCATCTGTTAGTTGTGTGATCTTGGTCAAGTTACTAAATCTCTCTAAGTCTCAGTTCCTATACCTCGTTAGACCTCAACTCTAAAATGAAGATAATAATCTGAACTCCTTCATTCAGTTGTTTTGAGAAATAATTTAAAAATCCAAAGAAGTCATTCTGTGTCTTTTAAAATTTATTCAAAGTGCTCAGTAGAATGGCCACATGGTAAGTGTTTAATAAAGTATTATTTTTATTAATTTTGTCCAAACCAACTATTATTATAGGAATTTATGTGACTACATTTCTCCATGTTCTGTAAAAATTCTTTTTAACAAGAATATTAAATTATATTTAATTTTTCTGTAAGTTGAACCCAAACAATATTTTCCTGTCATGATGCTGAAGTTTCCCATTTCGAATCTTATAAGGAATCATATTCTTAATCATTTTCCATCATTCCCAGGCTCTAACTGTGAAGTTTTAAAATCAAGTTTGACTTGATCATCTTACATAACTGCTAGCAAATCATTGTAGAGAGAGATATTAGTTTCTCTTTTGCTACAAGCTTTACACTGAAATTGACCTACACGCTGCTCAAACTTCAATACTTCTTTGATAGAAAAGCTTGTGACAAGCAAAGCTAAGTCAAGGCTTAAATTCCTATAACATGGTAAAGTCAAGAAATATATCTTTTGATGTAAAATTTACTGTTACCTTAATTTTTGTCATGTTATTTAGATACTTTAAATTTTTGCATAACATAAAAGGACATGATATTTTGTTTATATAAAAGAGTCCAGGTTTAAAAAGGCTGAGAAAACTGACCTGAGCCTATGAACACGGTACTAATTCAACACACTCTGTATCTGTTTATTCTAAGGACAGCTTTCTTCTGACTATGCTTGTTATATGTAGTTACTTGTCTGTGATCTTTCAAAGTTGAAAACACAGCATCAGAATCAGTATTCTATATTGGAAAAGGCAATCTCCCTAAGTTCCGTATTTTTATATACTAAGATCAAATTTGACTTAGTTAAACATAGATCCCAACCATAGCCACAACACCTGGAAAATATTAAACTGATCATATATATATATATATATATATATATATATATATATATATATATATATATATATATGTGTGTGTGTGTGTGTGTGTGTGTGTGTGTATATATATATATATATATATATATATATATATAATTTCTTTAAGGATTTTTCTCAGATACAAGTATATATATCCTTTTTTATGCCAAGGGCCATTTCTATAAAATGTACTGTTGTTATATTTCTCAAACCATATTTTCCAAATCCATTAGTTAACAGAGACTCTTATTCACCTCAGGGAACAATTCTATTAGGCTCTATTTTCTTGGCTATGACCTAGAATTTACAAGGCTGAGTATAGCTTAAGATCTAAATACTTGTGAATCACTCCTGAATTTTAACCACTTCTTGCTATATGAAAATTTTCAATGATTACTTCAATTATTAATATGTGCACTCCATCACACAGAAAGCTATAAAATTTTACTTGTTATATTCTGGGGCTGTTTTTACGACATAATGGATATTTGTGTTTTGCCAGTGGTGAGCTCTTCAATAGAGAATTACTACAAATTGACTGTACTGCTATTAGCATCAAGGAATGCAGTCACACAACACACGTTGGAGCTCACAAAAGTCATGCATTTGTTAGCGTGGCAAACCCAGGAAAACAGAATGGAAAATTTATTTATAGGTGAGAACCCAGGAAAATGTACTGGGAACACATACACTACCTTGGATAACTATTCAAGAGCATTTTTTAATTAAACAAAAACAATTATTCAAGGCCAAACTACATATAGATTGAATAACAGGACTTTCAGGTAATAGTTCAAGGACAGAATTTCAGGTGCTGTCTATCAAATTAAGCAAAGGTTATGTGTACATTTTGAGTTATTTTACATGCATTTAGGAAAAAACCCAAGATATGGCTAACCCTTAACAATTCTTATCTCATGTATCTCCTGTTACTCACAAGGTCATCCTTTGAGGGACAACAACAAGCAAGATTACAATTCTCTTTGAATTTTAGTTTGCAAAGGAAAAGTGTCACATTCAGAAGAGATTAGATCCCTCCAGCAGTGATACAGGGACATAATTAATGGTAAAAAGATCCAGACAAATTACTCCCCAGGCCTGTATTGAGTTTTATATGAGAGCACAAAGGTTGATTTTATTGGTAGTAGTTACTGCATCATAATTTGGCTAATCCCAAATTTGTCTTTAACTCTGTTCATCCATTAATAAATTCTTTCCAACTCACCATCAACACACACACACACACTAGCTAACTCCAGGTATCCAGTTATAGAATGCCACTATGGCCAATCAGGATCCTCAATTGTGGCTCAATTTTCATATTTCCCCATCAAATGGTGGCCTTTTGCAGTCCTACTCTTTCGCTGAATAGGCATGACCAAAACTGATAATTGGTTAATTAATGAATCAAGTTGACTAATTAATTACTTTGCCAAGCAACCATAACTTCTAGTAGTCAATCTTATTAAGTAGATATTATTATTATTTATTATTATTATTATTATTATGTTCACTTGATAACTGAGAAAATTGAGACTCAGAAAACTGGCCTTCAAACCTAGGTCTCCCAACTAAAAAAACCTCATGTACTTTCAATTTTACCATTGTTTCCAAACTGTGTTTTGAGATATTAATAGGTGTTTTTGTTCAAATAAATCAGGGAAATGCTGGGTTAAAGAAAAATGAATAGTTTCTTTGCTACAGGAATTCCCAGAGCTGATGAGTTTCATGAATCACTAAGAGGAGGGTACTGTGTATACTATTTCCAACATTTATTAATATGTAGTCACCCTTTCTCCTCACTCAGGCTATCACACAGGGCTAGTATTTTCTTGAATGTACTTTAGAAAACTTCAATAAAACATATGTGTTTTTCTCTATTCATTCATTTATTGTACTTACAAAGCCTATGCATTTTGCAAACTTGTGTTCTTTAAACTCAGCAAAATTTCCTTCTATTATTAACTATCTGTGTCTTATCCTCTTATTCTCTATATATTTTCGGAATTCTGATTATATATCAATCCTTTCTCTTATCTTTTTATCATGTTCATATTTTTATTGGTATCATCTGTGGATTTCTTGAGTTTGTCATCTACCTTGCTAACTCAATTTTGGGGGAGTACCTAACTTGCTTTTTAATACCCAATATTTTTAATTTTATCTTTAATGTGGTGAAATACATATAACATGACATTTACCATCTTAATCATTTGTAAGTGTACAGTTCTGTGGCATTAAGTACATTCACATTGTTGTGAAACCGTCATCACCACCATTTATCTCCAGAAAGTTTTCATCTTCCCAACTGAAGCTCTGTCCCTGTTAAACACTACTCCTCATTCTTCTCTGCCTAGCCCCTTGAAACCACGATGTCACTTTTGGCCTCTGTGAATTTGACTAACTATACATACCTTGTATAACTATAATCAGAGAATATTTGTCCCTTAGGGACTGGTTATCTCACTTAGCATAATGTTTTCAAGGTCCATTCATGTTGTAGCATGTGTTAGAATTTCCTTCCTTTTTAAGGCTGAATAATACTCCTCTGTGTGTGTGTGTGTGTGTGTGTGTGTGTATTACATACCATATTCTGTTTATCATTCATCCACCAATGGATATTTGGGTTGCTCTCCTTTTGGCTATTGTGACTAATGCTGCTCTGAACATGGGTGTACAAAGATGTGTTCAAATCCCTGCCTTTAGTTCTTTGGGGTCTATACACAGAAGTGGTAATTCTATGTTTAATTTTTTGAGGAATTGCTGTGCTGTTGCTCACAACAGCTGCAACATTTTACATTCTCACCAACAGAGCACAAGGAATCCAATTTTTCCACACCCTGTCCAACACTTATTTTCTAGTTTGTTCATTTGTTTGTTTATAACAGCCACCTTCAAGGGTGTGAAGTGACATGTGTTTTAAGGAGTGATTCAAATACTGATTCTGACAGCCCACGAGGGCTCACACTGGTTTACCACATGATCACGGGTACCTAGGAGAGTGATACATACTGAATGCTCAGTAAACATTTACTATATAGTAAGAAATAGGAGTAGATTCAAGCAGAAAGCCTAGAATGGAAAGATGAGCTTGTATCTTATCTGTTGGTTAAGTGGGAACCATTATGAACTTAGAGAACGCAAATGAGGTGAAACATAGGTATTTGTTTTGGGAAAATCTTTCGGGAAGTGAGTCCACATAGAAAATGACAAGACTAGTCATAAGTTTCTGACAGAATAGAGTAAAATCAACCTTAGAGAATCTAGTAAATGATACAGACAAGTAAAAGGTGACTCTAAGGTTAGCTTCTTGGGTAATTGTCAACCAACACGGTCACTGACAGGAATTTTAAAATTGAATGTAAAGACGATGTGTTGGTACTTTCTGTACTTCTGGTATTATTCTTCAGCAAAATTAGCTCAATATTCCCTTGGTCCATCCATTCTACTTGGGCTACTGCTGTTTCCCAAGGTTATATTTTGGACAAGAATGCGCTCTTCTTTGTGTCCATAAATTATCAGGCCCTGTTGACTCCATCACTGACACATCTTATACAAATCCAGCTTCTGCAGGAACTTCTCAAGTTTCGTTTTCTACCGATTGTCCTCCTGAACCAGCACTTCCAATAAAACACCCTCTTTGGACAAGCCATGCCCATAAACGCAGTTAAACGATTTCTTCAGTTATTGTACCTTTGTCCTTATGTCCTCTCTATGATTTTCTTCATAAATATTGTTGGTGAAACTGTGAACTCCTACAGAAAAAAAAGACCATTTTCTTAGTATGCTTCTGAAAATCCCCAAACCTGATACTCTAGACAAAACCATGTTAAATAGGCTGTGCCCCTTCCTGATTAAGTTAAAAAACTCAGAGTAGAATTGTAAACTCCTAGGTTCATCTGAAAATCATTGATGATGGGAATGATATCTAAATTCTTTGCATCTCCCCAGGCACACATAAATGAAAGAATTCAGCACATAGTTTTGAGGACAAATATCTGAGTTTGAAACCCAACATTTTTAGCAAACTAATAACATCAAAATGTGACTACATATGATTTTCTTCTATGTCCATATTAATGGCAGGTAGAAACATGAACCACAGAAAATGTCCAATTTACATTTTAGGTAAGAAAAAAAAAGTCGACCTGTCCTATCACCTTGGATCAGTTACTCACAAAAACCAAAATGTATACACTTGTGTTTCATTTCATTTCATGTCCTCTGAGCTCTTCTCACAGCTAACTCCCAGCTAGCACACAGTCTGAGCCAGGTACTCTGCTAAACACTTTCTATGTCCTATCATATTTAATTCCACTATCATATTTAACTTTTGAATGTGGTTTTTATCATTCTCAGTTTACAGATAAGAAAACTGGGGCTTACCAAGGAAAATGACTACCTCAAAGTAAATCTCTAGGAAGTGGCAGAGCCACTTATTTAAGCTCCAAAAATGCAACAAAATAGAAAAATGGAATAAGGCATAATCCTCTGAGTATTTGGTTCCTGAAAAATTGACCACAGTGAACATCTAATGGCTTTTCTTAGTCCGGATAGAAATGAGATGATAGATAAGGCGGGGAGGAGTGAAACATAAGAATGCCAAAGTTTAAAAGGAAGACAAGCCAGGGGTCAGAGGTCCTAGGCTTGCTCAAACCTGTTTTGCTCGGCCAGCTCTGAATCAGGACGGATTGATTGCTGAGCAGTCCACACAGAAGACATTTCCTTTCTTGTCTGCAGAGCACAGATGTTGTGCAATCAGCAATTTCATGTCAAATGTTTTATTCGATTCTCCAACTGCCTTTCGGGGTTAACATGTCTGGTAAATATTATTCTTACCTGGTATAGTGCTGGCAGGCACTGAAAATTGATAGTTGGCTGAATCCCCATCAGACACCAGAAAACTGGTATGCCCAAGACCTCACAGATGGCAAGTAGCCACACTGTATCTAAAATCCCAAAAGCTTCCTAGGGCATCACGCCAGTTCACTTCTAGTGACAGTGACTTCCCACCACTGCATAAGCAGAGATTGCCACCAAGCGGGTCAGTCCTTTGTTTACATTAAGCCCAGGCTCTCCATGAGTCATACAGGTGTGTAAATGGAGGCTCTGAAGGGTTAACTATCTTTCCCAGGATCACATCCCACTTAGAAGCAGAGCTGCATCTGGTATAATCATAAAGAATAATGTCTTTAAGGTCTAATAGGCCTAGGTTCAGATTCTAATCCTCCCACTGAACTAGGAGTGTGACCTTGGACAAGCTATGTAACCTAACCACCTGCTTTGTCATCTGTAAGATGGATGGAATAATAGTACTTTCTTTATAGGTTTATTTTCAGAAGTAAAGCTAGTAGTGAATGTGATGGACCACTGATTATGTGCCTTGCAAAAAACCTTTAAGGTAGACGGAGTGCTGCTTTTCTAACAGATAAGAGCAAAAGGCAGAGGTAGGTTAATTAATTTGTCCAGCATCCCATAACAGGAAATGAGGAGTTCGGATTCAACCCTAGACTATTTGGTTCAAAAGCCTGTGACCACTACATTACTGTAATATCATGTAAAATACTTAGCACAGGAAATGGAATATATTAAACACTCAACTCAGAGATCCTTCTATTACACCATACTTATTCAAAGAATGATATCCCATAATGTTTTGCAAAGTGGACAGCCAGATTGCTCAGTGCTAGTTAATTGCAGCGTGCTGCAGAAAATCAATTTTCCTGGGAGGCAATAAACAATGATAGAAAAAAACACCTTCGTTTATTCCTCCTCTGTCCAAAACACCCTAATCTCAGAAGGCTCAGAGTAGATGAGCTCTCCAGAGGGTAAATAAAAAATTATTAGAAAGCAAATTGTATGTGATGACAGTGATCCAAATACTAAAGTATCCAGAGCCTAAAAGAAGAAAAATACTTGTAGAAAGCGAACTTAAAGAGAACATTTCCAAAATAGTCCATGAAATAGAGTTGTGTTTGGTTTCTGACAATAATTTTTACAATATCTTGAAGTCATAAGTTTTCCCTACTATGCCTCAACTCCAGGTTAAACTTTGTAATTTACCTTTCCATCCAAATTCAGTTGCTCTATGAATTTACAAAATAGCTTACCTTCAAGTTACTTCTCTCTAATATCCAAAACTTATTTGACAATTATTTATTTCTAGTTTGTAAGATAATGGAAACATAACGACCATGGATGGGTTTTATTGGAAAACTGGAAAAAAGTGTCCCGAGTGGAGACTCCAAGAAAATGACTATATAACTCAGTGACGTCTGTGATAAATGGCTGACCAAGCTACCCTTCATCTTTCAAGATTAATTTTCCTTTTAAGTGAAAAGTTTTATGAACAGATGAAATTGTCCCCACATTGCTAGAAGAATCACAGTCTAAGTTATGGATTAGCTTGTATATTCAGCAGTATATTCAGGTTAGAGTAATTCTGTGTGTGTGACCCAAGGCAGTTGATGAAGATTAAAGACACAATATGACACTCTTTTTAGCTTTGTTATTTAGGCAAAACTCACACAAATGACTCCAAATTTGATTTTTCATTCTTATAGATAGTCTTAAAACAAAATGACTAATTACTACCTAATTTATATCTTGTTTTCTTTCAGGAACAAAGAGTAGGCACCTTCATTTCTTCTACGTTACCTGTTCAACCTAATTTCTACCCTAGCTGAAATCTTAATTCCCTTCTTTGATAGCACAATTGTTGCCATGGGAACAATAAAAGATGTGAGTATTCTCTGCTGCAGGTGAAAATAATCTTAACATATTGATAAGCCATCTTAAAATACCATTTTCATGTAAATGACCTTAGAAGAGAAAGAGAAAAGAAACAGAAGCAAAGTGGCTTTCACACAGCGGAAGTGCTTGGAAGTAAACATTTTTCAGTGTTTTCAGTGACGTTAAAGAAGGGTCAAACTGAAAGAGAATGTCAGATAATGATGCCTCTGGATTAGATATTGTAAATAAATATTTCTTTCAAATTTACTGAGGACAAAGGAAAAGACTTCCCTATTCTAGCAGTACAATCAATTGATTCAGTTTCTATGTCCCTTTGCAAGTTCTTTGGGGACAAAATGAGATATGTGGAGATAAAAAATATGAACTGAATCTGAAGCTTGTCGCAGTACTAGAATGTGTAAATCTATAAACAGAGACTTCCAGACAATGTTCACAAATTTAAAGAATAAAGTTTGGACCCTGAAATGGAAGGGGTTGACGTGTACCAACTCCATTTACTTTCAGCTGTTCCGCAACCACTGTTTCCTGAGGGAGCAGCAACTGTTGGTACCAGCAAGCAAAATATTCTGGGAGGACGTGAGTAAATGCGTTGTGAATCTGCATCATTTGGGGCCTAACTGCAGCTCAGAAGACAACATTGATGAGCTCTAGGGCCAGGAAAGGAATGAAATGGATCCTGGACAAGGCTTGCCTCCAGAGTCTTAGGCCCCTGGAAGGGGTGGGTGGGTCCGTGAGCTCCTTGGTGAGACACAGACTCTCTCTGGTCTCTAAGATTTGAAACAGAAATAAACAAGTGGATTCAATTCTATCCACCTCTAAGGTTAAAACACAGGGAAAATGGACAGCTGGAAGCTCCCCTCTCATGTCTTGGAAGAGGATCCACAATTTACCAGTTGCCATATCACTGAACACACACAGCTACCTTCTACCACCTTGAGTATCTCTCGGGAAAAAGGGAGAGAAAACACAAATGACCAATATCAGAAATGAAAGAGATCAATATAGATTCTACAAACCTTAAAAAATACTAAGAGCACATTTTTTTTAAACTGTGATGCAAATAATCTAGATAAGTTAGATGAAACTGACAGATAGCTTGAAAGACACAACATATCAAAATTGACGTAGAAAAAATAGACTATCATAATATTAATATCTAAACATTAAATATTAACTGTTAAGTAACTGAATTCATAATTTAAAAACTTCCCACAAAGAAAACTCTAGGATTGGTTAACTTCATTGGTGAATTCTATCAAACATTTAAAGAAGAAATAATATAACCTTATACAACTCTTTTCAAATATAGTGGAAAAGGGAACACTTTATAATATATTTTACAGAGTCAATATAACTCATATCAAAACCTAACATGGATATTACAAAAACAAAAACAAGAACAAAAAAAACCTACAAACCAATACCGCTCATAAATTTAGACCCGGAAATCCTTAACAAAGCTAATAAATCAAACTCAGCATTATCTAAAATATCAATCCATCACAAAAAATTGGAGTTTATCTTAGGGACATGATTTGGCTCAACATTTGAAATTCAATCAGCATAACTCACATTAAAATAAGAAAATAAAAATAATATGATAATCGCAGTAAATACAGAAGAATAATCTAATGAAGCTCTATACCCATTCATGATAAAAAGAAAAAGCTCTCAGCAACTTCGGAATGAAAAGTAACTTTCTCACCTGATAAAAGTTGGCTGCAAACACCCCAAACCCTAGAGCTATTAGTATATTTAACAATGAAATATCACATGCTTTGCCCTCCTAAGATCAGAAAGAAAGTAATGATATCCATTCTCAACACTTCTATTGACCATTGAGCTGGAGTCCTATCAAGTACTGCAAGGCAAAAAAAGAATAAAAGGCATAAGGAATGGGAAGAAAGAAGTAAAATCTGTATTCACAGATGACATGACTATTCGCTTAGTAAATCTTAAAACATCTACAAAGTAAATATTACAACAAATAAGAGAATTTATTAAGGTTGCAGGGTATAAAGTCAATTATAGCATATTCTTATATTGGGTTGTCGGAAAAGTCATGACGCATTTTTGCAACAAAAAAACATCGAAAAAATACGTCATGACTTTTCTGACAACCCAATATATTAGCAACAAGCAACTGGAAAATGTAATTAAGCAAACAATACCATATACAATAACAGCATAAAACCTGAAATTCTAAAGGATAAATTTAATGAAATATTTTCAAGGTCTGAACACTAAATATTACAAAATACTGTTGACAGAAATTAAAGACAACTTAAGCAAATGGAAAACTATAAATGCAGAAGGAATTAAAAGAATGATAAGGGCATATTACACACAAATCTATGACAATTAATTTGAAAAGCCAGTGAGAAGGGATCATTTTTAATGAAATATAAGTTACTAACATTAACCAAAGAAGGGAGAAATTTTTATTGACTAACTTCTATAGCAGAGAATGGAAGGCAAGTTAGATCCATCATGTAATTTCAGACATTTACAGAATATTCCAGACCACAGAAAATATGGAAAGCTCCTCAATTTTATATAAATTTAGCATAAATTAAATATCAAATCTTGATTGAAATAGATCAATCGCACTTAGGAAAGTGACTGCATATATTCTAAATGAAATTTTAACAACTAGAATCTAGCTACATAGCAACAAAACCCCCACACTAAGTAGGGTTTATCCTAGGTATGCAAAAAGGGTTTCAAATTAGAAAATCTATTATCACAATTTAGTGTTTCAGCAAATTGAAGGAAAACAACTCATCTGACCACATTAATAGATGTTGAAATGGCATTTGATAATATTAATAGCCAATCTCAATAAAAATCTTTAGTTATGATAGGAAAAAGTGACCATTGAAGTATTTACTAAAGCCAAAACTCTAAAGTATTCTCAATGTCAAAATAATAGAAAGAATCTAATAAAACTGAGGAATTAAGGTGAGATCTTTGTATCACTATATTCATTCAATATTAGTTTGGAAAGTCTAGTGAAAGTAATGAGATAAGAAAATTAAATATTTGGTATAAATATTGCAAATGAAAAGATAAAACTATCTCTATTTTGCTGACAAAATGATTGTGTACTTAAAAATCCTAGAGACTTAAAAAGAAGAAAACTATGAGCATTGACAAGAGAATTTATGGAATGCCTGGATACCAGGTAAGCAGACTAAAATCATTAGGTATTCTCTTCTCTTGTAATGTACATCCTTAGAAAAAGGAGAAAATATTCCCTTTAAAATAACAATATAAACTGAATTGAATAAGAAAAGCATAGAACCTATGAGAGCTATGAATCTTATTAATCTTATTAATATTTGACGAGATGAATAATTCAATTTGGGGGAGAAAAAAAATCTATTTAAAACAATTTCTTCCCAAACTAGGTATTGATCCTGAAAAGAATTAAAGTAATAATCCTATCTCAAGTCATATACAAAATATCCAGCTAGATATACTTTTAAAAGTGAAAGCAATTAAGTATAAATTGCCAGTTATGAAAATAGTAACAAAGATGTATAAATTACAGTATAGGGAATATAGTTAATAATATTGTAATAACCAAATATGGTATCAGATGGGTACTAGATATATTGGGGTGATCACTTAGTAAAGTATATAAATGTCTAATCACTATATTTACACCCAACACTAATATAATATTGCATGTCAACTGTAATTTAAAAATAAATTAATAAATAAATAAACAGCAATATATATGTATTGTACATACACAGAGTTTTAATATTTTATTAGGACTTCTGGGGAAGACCTAGAGAGAAGCTAATACGAACTGCTATGTGGCAGAAGATAACATAAATAAAGACAGTAAGCAGATAGATTTAGATAACATATTGGTAATACAAATGACAGATAAGGGTTTAAAAGCTATAATTATATGAAGAGAGCTTTAAAAATTGACAAGAAACAGGCAAGAAAAATGTGCAACAGATATAAATGGGTAATTCACAGATGAGCAGACCCAAACAACCAACAAGTATATATATCTTTAAGTCACTAATAGGGAAATGGAAACTGTTAGCAATAAACCATCTTAAACCTATCAGACTGGCAATAATTTTAAATAGTGATAATATTGTCAGTGGGGATATGTGGAAAAAGTATTTTCTACATTGCTGGTGGGAATGTAAATGGATACAGCTCCTTTCGAAGGCAATCTGGCAACATTTATTAAAATTAAAAATACATAAACCTTTCGACCCAGCAATCTCTCTCCTGGGTATATATCCCATAGAAATATAACCATCAGTAAGTACAGATATGTGAGCCCAGATGTTTACTGCATCACGCTTTGTAGTGGCAAAAATATGTACACAAAGTGATACATTATGGTAATCCATAGAACACAATATTATTCAGATAATTCACAAAATTTAGGTATTCTGTAGAACACAATATTATTGTTCATATCTGCTAACCTGAGGGATTTTCAAAAGCAATTAGTGAGCAAAGTAAGATGCCCTCTTCCAAAAAAAATGTGCATAATATGGTTTCACTTTTGTAGAGCAAATAATGACAAAAACATACACACATGTGTGTGTATATATATATGTGCATGTTACATGTATTTGTATATATGTGAGACCTGGTTTGATAATCATCAGGGACATTACAGAAGAACACATATAAGACTATATGACTTAAGAGGGGTTTATATTTGCTAATATTTATAGTACTTCAAGTGGTTGGAGTAGGAGAGGCAAATACAGGAGGAAGGAGAGAATAGAGACCAGAAAAAGAAACAAAAAGGAAATATCAAACTGATATGAAAGCATTATAATCATCTTATTTCCATAAATGTATAAGTTTGTATGTATGTGCATATTTTCTGACCCATTAAGGCAATGGATGTATAACTATATGGACTGAGTGTGCTCTTCTAAGCACTTTATACGTATTAATTTATTTCACCTTCACAACAAGCCCATGAGGTTCAATCTATTATTATCGTCATTTAATAAATGAGAAAACTAAGAGGTGAAATAACTTTCCTGAATTTACAGGACTGTTTAGCTCCAGGGCTTGCATTTGAACCCAGGCAGTGTGATCCTGAAACTTTGACTCTAAACCATTAGACAATTGGCTTCTAATCAATTTATGTTGAGGACATACCATTGAGCTAAATACATACTTGCAACATAATGTGTATAAAATTTCCATTTCAGTTAAAAAAATCCTATGAATATGTGTATTTGTTCAAGCAAGAAGAATTAGAAACCTAGTTTATAGGCTCTTAATTTATTAGTTCTTGTAGGTGATAATAGATACAGACAACGGTGGTACAATTAGCTTTGCTTTTACATATCACTGAAACATAACTCATAAGCAGCAAGATAGTCTCTTACTTAATTTTTTTTTTAATTAATGAATCACTGAGGGTTCCCCCCCTCCCCTCATTTAGGGCTCTTTCATATTTAAGTAACATTTGTTCAGTGGGAATTTCAGTCATGAAAAGCTTTATAAAGAACATGGTATTTAATGCATAGGTAAGATTTTGAGAAGTCAGAGGAATACCGTAAGAAAAACCTTAAGGCAGAAAACTGTAAGTCATCTTCAAAATGTATATTACTTCAGGATCTTGGGCTAGCACAAGCGTTTTTATATGAAAGCAGTGTTCATAAACCTGAAGATAGCATAGCCTTCAATACCAGGATTAGGAGCATGTTGTTCTCTGCTCATGTGCACTGGGCACCTGCCATAATGGGCCTCTGAAAATGATGAACGAACAGGGCCAGAAGCTGACATGAAAGCTGCGTAGACACTTGACATGGCCCTCGCCTTAGCTCCAGCTTGGGAGTCCTCCACCAAATACTGGTCCCATCCAGAGACTGTTTTAGTCCATGTGGCTTGTCACCTCTGATCCAAAGAATGAGTCCATGGGGTGTCAGGGCAGGGCTATGCCTGTCAGAAGCACTCTCCCCATCAGGCCCCTATACCTGCCTCAGGAGGCTCATGCCACCGCAACTTTGCCAGAAGCCAAATAAATGCCTCCATCCAAAAGGGACCACTTTTCATTTCTCCTGCCTGCTTCTGGGCAGCAATTTTACTTCTGCCTCTGGGGGATTTTCTACCCCCAGGAGCAAACTCCCCAGCGCTGGTATGCAGTGACTTCTCCTCTTCTGTGTCCTAAGGAGAAGAACGTCAAAGGCACCAGGAGTGGATATAGTGGATGGAAAAGAAAAACAAAACCGATAAAACAGAGCCTAATATAAAATTTAGGGGCAGTGATCTGGCAGCAAGCATAACCACTACAATAAACCCACCTAAGTTTGAGCAACTTCTTTCATCCAGATTTTCTCACCTGGGAAACAGGATGCCTCACAAACTAAAAATTATTGTTGTTATTATTTTAATTTAGAATTGTCTTGCACCACTTACATTAGTGAAATAGATATCAAGACAAACCTAGGAATTTGGTGCTTATTCAAAGATATTTGCTGGTTGATGGACTTTAGCTGTTATACACATCCTTAGATGCCAAATCTGTTTTCATCATGGCCAGGCTCATGGACCAAGGCACTCAAACTATTGACTATAATTACTGGGGAGCATTTCAAGCAAAGCACTGTCATGTCTTTCCATTCTCAATATGCTTCACTGTAACTGAATTCAAACTATAAAATCATATTGAAGTGACACACTTATGGCCAGGGGGACAAATATTAAAAGATATTCATTAAAGGACCACTGAACTGACATGTTCAGTTATGCACAGTTGGATAATATAGCAGGAATTCTCTTTGTCAAATAGGGGTACACAGAAAGATGTCTTTATAATAGCAGGCTGACCGGAGCCCAACGAGCCCATGTATTTCCAAGAATAATTTTTTTCCTAATCTAACTGTACAGAAAAAAAAATACATCAACAAAAAAAACAAACGAAACCTTAGAAAAAGTTCATATAATTCAAGATTGGTAATGCCAAAGGGATTTGCACAGCTGTTTCACAATAGCACCATTAAAATGGAAGGCTTACATTTTAGGGTCACCTCTTTCAGTTCAAAATCTGTAGGCTGTGGAAAGCCATGTGCAAACAACCATCTTGCTCATACTTGAGTACTGCATAACTGAGTTCTTTCTCTTCATTCCTAGTAATTCTTTCTACTCATGTGACTCTGCCCCCATTGATAAAGCCACTTCTAGACTTATAACCTCTGGGAAGGAAAGAAGGACAAAGAATTAAATCATGGACTTTTGAGTTTCAAAAGCCAAAGTCCTTATATAAACATTAAAGTTAGAAAAAATAGTAAGGGTTTCTCTTTTCTATGTCAGAGAACATAAAAATCATCTGAGCTGAAAAAGGAGAGAAGAAAAAGAAAAAGAGAGATTAGATGCTCTTGAATCCTTGTGAAGGGGCCCTGTGCCCTCCCCCATCCCTAGGCCAAACCTAGAAGCTGGAGGCTGCACGGCCTCAGGCAGGTTTGCGGATTCCAGGAGCTTGTGACCAGGAACTTGTTTCAGAAAACCTCAGTAAGGTGGCACATTTCTTGAAAATGCGCTATGCCCTGTTCAGCATGGTAGCATTTGAGTAGCAATGGCAGCATAAGGTGTCCAGCCAAAAGGGGGCTGAGATAGCATCAGAGAATCCCCGGGGGACCCAAAATGGTGCCAGGGAACAGACATACATTTCTTGTATCTCCTGAAAGGGGCTCAGAAATTGTCAAGCAGACTTAAAGAAGCCTGATGTTTAGGACAAAGAAGCCACAAGCTATGAGGACTCAGTGACCAGAGATGACAGAGCAAATGCTACCAAGCCAATATCAAAATATCCCTGCCAAGGACATAGACCTTGGAAAGCCCCAGAACCTAGAAACATACCTGGGATTTGGGAAGACTCTAAATTGACTGAAAAGACCTGGAAACAATGGAAGAAACCTCAATCTGATCAAGATTAAACTTCTATCTTGTAAAATAGGGAATTTGAAACAAAAGTTAAGTTCACTTTATAGGAAAATCAAGTGATATTTCTTAAACATTCCGATTTATAGGCTAGGAATCTTAAGCACTTCTTATGGCTACCTCAAGCATAATTTTTTCACTGTCTAAAGATAGACAACAATGACTGTGAAATTAAAAAATATGTTTTTAACAGCCAATATCCAACCACCATCTATCAATGAAAATATACATTCTGTGATTTTTTTAAAAAAAAAATTGGATCATTTCAAAGTATTGAAATGATTACGTCAAGCCTTCTCATCACTATGGAAACATGCTTGATTATTCTAGAAGATTAGAGATAGGCAGACCAGGAAACTTAGAAAATGAAATTAAGAGGTGAAATCCTATGTATGATATTTTCATTGGAGATTCTTTAATCCCAATCATTTGAGTCTATGTGGTGGGAACAAAGAATCAAGTATAAAGCAAGCAAACTTTCTGGTATCCACACATACAAATGAGTATCATCCTGCAGTAATCACACTGGAAAAACATTGAGATCTAAAGGTATTGATGCTGAAAATATTTTTGGAATCTCCCTTTTGAAGTTGGCTTCTGAGATGGCATATGAGCCCTTCAAGAAAATAAGTGTCCTCACTAAGTTTTAACTAATTTATAAGCCATTATGAAAAGAGGTGTAAATGTCTTTGTAGTCAGACTTTATCTTTGATTATTACTAATATTTCAGAGCTTTCTACACTTATTCAGTAAATTTGGCCCCAAACATTATTAATGGTGTTCACAGCACAAAACTACCCTTAAAGAATGTCCTCATTGAAAATATCCAAAATAGGGCCAGCTGAGTGGCTCATTGGTTAAGAGTTGGCTTGGGAGCGCTAGCTTTGAGCAGCAGGGCCACCAGTTCAGATCCCACATGGGCCAGTGACCCTCTACAGCTAAGATGGTGAACAACAGCTCGATCTGGAGCTGGGCTGCCATGAGTCGCCGGCAATGGTGTAGGCTGCAGTGGAGCTGCAGTGGGCTGCCATAAGCTACCGTGAGCAGCCAGCAGCTGGCGTGAGCTGCCCTGAGCCGCTGTGAGTGGCCATCCAATGGCCGGCAACTGATCTGCCTCAGCCGGGAAGAGTGCAATGATCACAATATCAACATGGGCCAGTGAAGCAACAACCTCCACAACTAGACTGAAGAACAAAAAGGACAGCAACTTCTCTGTTCCCCTTCCCTGATTCCCCAACGCTGTTCCCCTCCCCCCAATTCCCCAATGAAATCTTAAAACAAATAAACAAAAAAAATCCAATAACCACACTTCTAAAGGATACCCAAAGGATAGCAGAAATGATAGAAAATGCATACTTATTCAACAAGGGAGAAAAAGACAGTTAATACTATAAACTATGATGAATAGATTCATGATAACATACTGAACAAAATCATCCTGGCTTTTTTTTTTTTTTCTAATTAGAAGATGGTAAGAAATTGTACCATCTAATAAATAAAAAAGAAAGGAACAAAAGCATCAGAGGCAAATCAGTTGGAGTGTCCCCAATGAGAATAACTAGCATACTGAAAAAAAGAGAGTGCAAGAACATCTCTAAAATAAATCTCTTGAACAATCTTCCTTCCCTGTCCCCAAAAAGGATCATATGTGGTATGTATGAATGTCCTCTATCCTCAACCTCTAACTCCAAACACAAAGAAGGTGAATTAATTGAAATGTACTACAATTGACAATTAAAAATATTTTAATATTCATGAGTGGAGTGAGGTGGTTTTTTTTTTAAGATTTTTTTATTGGGGAATTGGGGGAAGGGGAACAGACAAGTTGCTGTCGTTTTGTTCTTCAGTCTAGTTGTGGAGGACGTTGCTTCACTGGCCCAAGTTGGCACCATCATTGCGCTCTTCCTGGGCAGGGCAGATCAGTCGCCAGCTTCTGGACAGGCGCTCACGCTGGCTGCTGGATGTAGCCCATGCAACCCACTGCAGCAGGGGCTGCAGCCTATGCCATCTGGGGGGCGACTCATGGCAGCCCAGCTCCAGGTTGAGCTGTTGTTCAGCATCTTAGCTGTAGAGGGCAGTGTCACTGGCCCTCATATGTGAGATCCGAACCAGGGCCCTCTGGCATCCCAAGCCAGTTCTTAACCAACGCACCACTCAGCCAGCCCTGGAGTGAGTTTTTTTATACTTAAGAAATATTAGTGTATCTGCACTGACCAATCACAGCAGAGGCAGCAACTAATAGGCACTAACTATTGGCAACTTCCCAACATGGGTTTTATTTTTTTATTTTAATTTTTTGGTAATTAACAATTTAATTTATGTGGTGCAAAGAATGGTGTAAGAAATATACTTCTTTTTTTTTAAATGGCTGCTCAGTAAACACAATACATTTATTTAATTCACCTTTCCTTCTCACTGATTTGAGTGACACATCATAGACTAGAGTCTCACATATGTTTAGATTCATTTCTGAACATTATAATTTGCACTACTTATCTGTCTATTCAGACATTTATCTTTTTGTTTTAATCATTATAGCTTTATAATATTTTTAATATATCTGTTTTTCATATTCAAAAAAATAATTACCCTGGTTATTTTTTGTGCTTGTTTTCCTTTAGAAGCTTTAGAATCGGTGTTTCCAGTTTTAAAAATCTTGTTACAATTTTTATTGAGAGTGTTAAGTTTATAATTGATTTAGAAAGACCCGATATTTACTCAAGAAAATGATTTGCTTTTCCATTTGTTCAATTGTTCTTTTATGTCCCTTAGTTATTTTGTACATTTTCCTTTATTTGGATTTTATACATACATTGTTACACATTTTTTCTAAAGGTTTTATCCCTTTTGTTTCTATTAAAAAGGGGGATTTTTCTTCCATTATATCTTATAATTATGGTTATATAATATAATTTGAAGGCCACCAATTATTATATGTTAATTTTGTACCCAGCTACTTTGGTGGGTTTCCTGATTTGTTAGTTATTTAGTTTACTCTCTGAAAGTTTCTACGTACCTAGTAATATCATACTCAAATAAGAATAATTTTTTACTTCCTGCTTCCTATTTTTATGTCTTTACTTTCTTTCTTTGGCTAGTTATATTGTCTAGTACGACTAGGCTAATAATATTGGATGCAGTAGTACATGCAGATTAATGTCAAATTATAGTGATGACTGTGACATCTTTGTCTTGTTCTTAACATTAATGATAATGCTTCTAGTGCTTCTCATTAAGCCTGATACTGGCATTTGTTTCAAGATACATTTTTAAATACTCAGAAAGTATTAATCTACTCTTACTTAAAGTTCATGTTTTATAAATTAACAATGGATATAATTATTACCAAATGCCTATTCAACTTATTGATAAAACCATATTATTTTTTTCTTTCAATGTGTCGATATGGTAAAGCATATGAAATAGCTTACCTAATACTGAACAATCTTTGCATTCTTGAAATAATCCACTTACTCTCCTTCTTTGCTGCTGTATTCTCTTTGTTGGTTTATTTAGGATTTTTAAGTCTGTATTTGAAAGTAAGATTTTCCTGTAGGGTTTTTGTTTTTTGTTTTTAATTTGTGTGGCTGGCTATGGTATCAAAGCAATCGCATTTCATTAAAATAATTGGAAGACTTTTAATTTTATTAGAATAATTTGTCTTCCTTAAGGTTTTGGTGGCATTTAGCTACAGAACCAAAGTTTGATAGTTTCTATTCTTTGATGGCAGTTTTAATATCTAGATCTTGTCCTTTGTGTAGTTTTAGAAATGTGATATCCATTTCACCGAAGTTCTCAAATTTATTTACATAGAAATTAGCCATCAATATAATTATCATTCCTTTGTAGGTAATCTGTCTTTTTCCTCTGGCTGCTTTTAAGGTATTCTATTTGCCTTTAATATTTCATTCACAGTTTTACTGTAATGTACATAAGTGTAGTTTCCTTCTATTAACCTGCTTGATGTGTTATATATTTTGGTTGCATGACATTCATTATTCTGAAAAATTCTCAGCTATTATTTATTTGGATGTACCTTTCCTTCATTCTCTAAAAATGAAGCTCCAATTGAACACTTGTTAGTGTTATTATATCCTCCATATCTATTTTGTATTTTTCATATCTGAGTCTGCCTATGTCCCATGCTCTGAATAGTTTCTTTAAGCTTATCTTCCAACTCATTAATCCTCTCTGCAGTGTTTAACCTGCTAACTGACTTTTATGTTTTAATTATTATATTTTTCATTGCTAAAGTATGTTTGGTTTTTTTTCTCAAATTTACCTGTTCATTTTTATAGACTTTTAATCTTCACTGATTTATTTTATTTTATATTTTTAAGTATTTCATGCAGAATTTTACACCCTGCGTTATATAATTCCAGCACCTTAAGTTCGTTAGTGTCAAATTTGCTGTTTATTGTTTCTATTGACTCTCAGTCTCGCGGCTTATTTCCTTGGGTATTTGCTGCATTTTGATCACACACTCACATTTGGTTACACTTGATCTGGGACTTAAACTGGGAATGCTTTTCTCCAGAGAGGTCAGGAGACTACTGATCCGAAACCACTTTAACTCCCATCCAAGGCTTCCAATTAATGGAGAAGTTTCCCATTGAGAGAGAGGCCAGCTTGATGATCCCAGCACCGGGATTGGCACTTGCCTCAGGGCAGTCCTCTCTTTTATATTTGCTCAGTATTCTGGCTTCAGCTCAAAGTTCTTATTTCTCTTTGCTTCTTTATCTTTCCCACCCTTGCCCCTTGGATATCACCTAATTTTTGTTAATCCCAAAGAGCATTAAATATCTTTTGTTTCATTTTATTCACCTCCAAACCAACAAAGGTAAAACTCTCCAAGTGCTATAAATTAGGAGAGAACCCAAGATGGTGAAAAAGAATCAAAGATCCAAGGGCAAAATGATGCTGTGAGCACAAACCTATCACTGGAATTTTTAAGAGAGAGGAGAAATTTTTCCATCTACTAACCATGAGCTCATCCAGAAATAAACTACTGATACCTGGTCATGAATGGATGCAGTTACCTGCCACAGAGTCCAGAGCCTGCATGGTTTATGTATAAGCCTGAAGTTTAAATGGCTCAGAAATCTCACGCTAAAAAGCTGATAGGGAAAGTGGTTCGGGACCAGTGAATTCTATAGGATATGATCTGAAGTCAAGAAAACTCACTCCATAGAGAGGCATCCACAGCTCAGTCCTCACAAAAGTCTACTGCAGGAAAGTAATTCTGGCAAAGTAATAATTTGAGAATGTAACAATAGCAAGTCCAATACACAGAAGACATTCCAGAGATTTAGACCCCAACGAAACAGAGACTTCACACCTGGGAAACCAGAGATATGAGGGAAACTGGAAAGGAACTTTAAACTAGTTATGTTTAAAATGACCCGTGAGGGCCGGCCAAGTGGCGCATTGGTTAAGAGCTGGGTTGGGACACCAGCTCTGAGCAGCAGGGCCTGGTTGGGATCCCACATGACAACCAGTGACACTGCGCCTTCTACAGCTAAGATGATGAACAACAGCTTGACCTGGAACTGGGCTGCCGCGAGTCGCTGGTGACAGCGTAGGCTGCAGTGGGCTGCCGTGAGCTACCGTGAGTGGCCGGCAGCCGGAGTGAGTGGCCAGCAGCCAGCGTGAGCTGCTGGGAGCCATCAGGAGCGGCCATCCAATGGCTGGCAACCGACTGCCTCACCTGGAAAGAGTGCAATGGTAATACCTACATGGGCCAGCGACGTCCTCCACAACTAGACTGAAGAACAAAAGGACAGAAACTTGTCTGTTCCCCTTCCCGATTCCCCAAAAAAATTCTCATCCCCCAATTCCCCAATAAAATCTTTTAAAAAAATAAAAATAAAATGACCAGTGAGAGGTTTAGTAACTTACCCAAGGTCATCCAGCTGTCAAGTTCAAACCAGATAATATAACTGCAGAGTTCACGTTCATAATCATTGTCTTGTGCTATACTAACTTCTCACATTGTGCGTGAAGTAAAAGGATTGACATCTACCATACTAGTTTAACGTGCTAATTTCAGAGTTTAGAACTCTCTTCCTTAATTGATACTCTTATATTTGGCATAATGATACCATCCAGGCAACTTACAATTGTACCATTAAGTGCACAGGAAGACAAATATGGGTTTCCACCAACTCTGGAAAATTCATCTGTCTGTGGAACACACCTATTATACTGTTCAGGATGGACATGGAAACACTAAACATACTCTCATCAGTTTATGGGAAAATTACCAGATGGATTCTTTGTATAAACATAACCTCATGACAGAAAGATGGGAATGAAAGGTGATCCTGGCTAGATATGATTTTGTAGCTTACATCACATATAGATTATCAGGTTAAACAATTTTCCAAGACTGACTCACTGAATTTTATGAATTATGTGTTCCATGTACTTTTATTTGTTATACATTCTCTAGTTTACCACCTTCTAGATGGAACAGCATTATGGCAAAGCTGCCTCACTAATTTCTCTGTTAAAATAACATGTTGTTAACATCTATACATTCTATGAGTCAGAAAGGAGAATTTTTGACATTTTATGAAGCCAGCATTATCCTGACACCAAAGCAATAGAAAGGCAGTACAGGAAAAGGAAACTACAGACCAATACCTCTCATACACATATCTGTAAAAATCCTGAACAAACTATTGGCAGATTTAACCAAACAAAAAAAAGAATACCTCACAGTCGAGTGGGATTAATCTTGGAAATACAAGGCTGGTTCAACATTCAGAATTCAATAAATATGATCCACTTTATTAACATATTATAGGAGAAAAACCACACGATTATATCAGTAGATGCAGAAAAAGGATTTGAAAACTTTAAAATTCACCCATAGAAGGCAATTTCCTTAACTTGATAAAGTACATCTACAAAAATCTCTGTAGCTAATGCCATATTTAATGTTGAAGATTAAATCTTGTCTCCTAAAATCAGGAACAAGTCAAAGATAATTGCTCTCATCACTCGTATTCAACATAGCACTAAAAGCCTTAGCAAGTACAATAAAGCAAATAAAAGTAAAAATTAAAAGCACATATATTAAAAGGAAAATAAAACTTTCTGTTTATAGACTACATGATCTACATAGGAAGCCTAAATAATTTCCTGAAAAAGCTCCTAGAACTAAGAAATGAGCTTAGCAAATTTGCAAGATATGTGACAATATACAAAGAATCTAATGTATATCTATATATTAGCAAAGAAAATTGGAGGCAGAAATTTTTTAAAAGTATGATTGACAATACCTCCAAAAAATAAAATACCTAGGTATGAATCTAACAAAAAATGTGGAATCTGTATGAGAAAAACTACAAAACACTGCTGAAAGGAACCAAAGAAGAGCTAAATAAGTTGATTGTATGGCTCAAATATCATTAAGATATCAACTCTCCCCAAATTGCTCTATAGATTTAACACTTATGCCAACAAAAACCCCAGCAGGATTTTTGTAGATAATGTCAAGCTGATTCAAAAATTTATATGGAAAGGCAGAGAATGTAAAAAACAACTTTGAGAAAGAACTAATTTAGAAGACTCACTCTACTTGATTTCATGACTTACTATGAAGCTATACTAATCAAGGCAATATGGTATTTGTGAAAGTACACACACATAAATTGATGAGATAGCGGCAGCCGGTTAGCTCAGTTGGTTAGAGTGCAGTGCTCATAACACCAAGGTTGCCGGTTCGATCCCCACATGGGCCACTGAGCTGCACTCTCCTCAAATAGATTGAAATAACTACTTGACTTGGAGCTGATGGGTCCTGGAAAAACATAGTGTTCCCCAATAAAAATAAATAAATAAATAAATAAATAAATAAATAAGAGAATATTCAGAAATAGACCTCAAAAATATAGTCAACTGATTTTTAATACAAGTACAAAGGCAATTCTATGGATAAAAAATAGTCTTTTCCACAAATAGTGCTGAAACAATTGGGCATTCATATGCAAAATATATATACTTCAACACACACCTCATACTTTGTGAAAAACATTTCAAAGTAGATCATGGACCTAAATGCGAAACATAAAATTATAAGTATTCTGAAAAAAAAAAAAAAAAGAAAATGCTCATGAGTTTGGATTAAAAAATAATTTTTGATGTAACACTAAGAACTTGATCCATATGAGAAAAAAATAGTTCAATTGTATCTCTTAATAACTAAAACCTCTTTCTCTATAAAAGATAGTTAAGAAAATGAAAGGTAAACTACAAAATACCTTCATAAATCCAACAAAGAGCTCATACCCATCATTTAGAAAGAATTTTCAAAACCAACAATAAGAAAACAAATATCCAGTTTTAAAGAAATGGACAAAGAATTTAAAGACATTTCATCAAGTAATATATTCAGATTACAAATTCACAAATGAAAAGATACTCACCATTTGAAACCACAATGAGATATCATTACACACTTAATAGAATGGCTAAAAATTTTTTTAAAAAACTGACAATACCAAGTGCTGACAAGGAGGTAGAGTAACTACAGCTCTCATACATTGCTGGCAGTAGTGCAGAATGGTAAAGCCACACTGGAACATAGTCTGGCAGTTTCTTATAAAGTTAAATGCATATTTACCACATGACCTGCCATCGCACTGGTAGGCATCCATTTACCTTGGAAAAATGAAAACTTACATCCGCACAAAAATCTGTGTTTAGAGTGTATTATATTTAGAGCAGCATTATTCCTAACTACCCCAAACTGGAAACAGCCTCACTGTCCTTCTTTGGTGACTAAATCAACAAACTCTGGTACAATAAAATACTGCCCAGCAACAAAAAGAAATAAACCACTGATAGATATGGACAGATCACAAACGCATCCTGCTAACTGAAAGAAACCAGACCCAAAATGTGGCACACTGTAGGATTTCACTTATACATTTTAGAAAAGACAAAACTATAGACAGAAAAGAGATAAGGGTTTCCAGGGGTTAGGAATGGGAGAGGTTTTGACTACAAAGGGGCAGCACGAGGGATTATTCGGGGGCTGAAGGAGCAGCTCCGCGTGCTGACTGTGATCATGGTTACAAGATTCTACACCTTGTCAAAACTCACAAAACTAAGCACACAAAAATTAATGAATTTTACCTCATATATTTACCGAGGGTACCAAAAAAATGTATACAAGTGGACATTTGGTCAACGTTGTTCAAGCAGTAGTTCACCATAATCAGAAGTGTCTGGACACTGATGGGAACCACTTTGAGCACCTCTTGTAATTGCATAAGTCAAACGTGGCTTCTATTCATCTTTTGTTATTGGTATATATTGAGTATTACAATTTCAATAGTTTTTTCCTTTCTTAAAATGTGTATACATTTTTTGGCACCCTCTGTATAGATGAAGTAAAATATATATATATTATATATATAATTTAAAATATATATATAAAACAAAGATCTGTGTCCTGTGAGCAGACTATCTCACCCTAAAGGAGTGGGGGGAATCCTGTACCTTTTTCAAAAATAAAAGAAATCTTAAAAACATGAAAGAAAAGAAGAACATTTTCAGGATCACACTATTCAGAGCTCTAAAATATCAAGATGTGAAAAGTTACTGGTTGCTTTTCCACATGACTGTTCACCGTGACTCTTACTTCCGGTTTCAAAAGAACCAAAACAGCATAATGGAAACAAAACACTTTGGTATTATACCATTTAATGACCTGTAATCACACCTCTGTTAGCTTGGCTGCACTTAATCTAACCTTAGAAGCTGTTTCTCTCACAAGAGGAAGGAATATAAAGGCTAATACAGCCTGAGCAATGCTCTAAATATTAATCTATTCCAATCAAAATGCATCTAAGCCCTCTATTCCATGATATCCTCTTTAAGTTGACATTTTCATGAAATGCCACCAACCAAGAGTATTGTACAAAACACGTTGCAATGTTAAGCTTTTAAGTGAAAAGAGAATTAGGAACTGAACTAAAAATATATTGCACAGATAAAGCTACTGATATGAAAAAACCAACATATTTCATTTCAGAATCAGCTAGTGGATAACTTCTGTGAGATATTGGGACCCTGCTGCTGTATAGTTTCCTGTTTTTCTCTGACACCTGTAAATTGTGGTTCCTACTGGCTAAAATCTTCAGTCATACCAAGGGACACTTTTGATTACTAGGATGAAGTCAACAGGTATAACCTTGTCCTGAGTCTCAAAATCTATGCCTAGAAGACCTAGTTTATCACCCTTTGAAGAGCTATGGAGCAGAGTTTTACCTGATGTTGTCACTTTGTTAATTTGTAATACTAATATCATATAATATAAAATAGTATAATATATTATACTATATACTATAATATATAATACAGCATATTATGA
This sequence comes from Hipposideros armiger, assembly GCF_001890085.2. Classification (NCBI taxonomy): domain Eukaryota; kingdom Metazoa; phylum Chordata; class Mammalia; order Chiroptera; family Hipposideridae; genus Hipposideros; species Hipposideros armiger. Next base: position 4,228,716 of record NW_017731372.1, read on the forward strand.
CATAATATAAATGCTTATATATCATGTGAATATACAGCAGGTGCCCCAAAAATGCATACACAATTTAAGAAAGGAAAACTATTAAAATTGTAATACTCAATACATACCAATAACAAAAGATGAATACAAGTCATGTTTGACTTCTGCAATTACAAGAGGTGCTCAAAGTGGTTCCCATCAGTGTCCAGGCACTTCTGATTACGGCGAACTACTGCTTGAGCAACATTGAACAAAGTGTCCACGTGTATAATTTTTTTTGGCACCCCGGTATAAAATATATACCGTATTTGCCGGCGTATAAGACGACTGGGCGTATAAGACGACCCCCTAACATTTCCACTCAAAATACAGAGTTTGTTATATACTCGCCATATAAGACTACCCCCTCTTCCGCACACCTTCCACACACCAAATAAAAGGTAAAACAATATCAGATTTGATTTCAACATTTTAATTTATATTCAAATGCTTATGACATGCAGGAAAACTGTCACAAGGCTGTATGTAATCAAACATATACATAAAACAGTGCAAGTTTATTACCGGTAAACATACCGGTAATTCACTAAAGAAAACACACTCTATAGACTGGTACCGTAGATTTTGCGAGTGTGGTAAAATCGCATAACAGCAAAATCGCATAACAGCCGAGCATACACCCAGCAGCGCTGCTGATGCCTGAACGGTATGTGGAATGAAGTGGGCGGGCATCAGGAGGCCACTATGGCACGGGGCAAGCACTATGGGCAGTCTATCTGAAGTGTACCTGGCGTATAAGACGACCCCCCACTTGGAGGCATATTTTTCAGGGCCAGAAAATCGTCTTATACGCCAGCAAATACGGTAAATAGAGTATTATAAAATACGTAAAATACAATTGTTCAGTTCTATGTCATTTCAGCCAAGGAAGGTTGCCAAGTGGGCAAACTGTGGCCTTGACTCCTTTGTAGAACAAACATTTAAGTGAGTAACTATGAACACCTTTACTTTCTTGAAGCGTCTGGGATATGCAGATAGTAGAGAAGACAGAATTCCGGACACTCAGGTTTTTCTGCACACCTGACTGAGGTTGAAGCTAATTGCACTATATCTTTTTTGGGGGCCTGATTGGTTGGGCCTCTGTGTGTAGATGGCACAATAATAAGAGTTTAAGGCTCCTGTTAAAGCACGAGGGAAGTAGATGAATCTTATCTCTGGATAAAAATCAGAAATACTCATAAAACCATTTGACAAATTATACAGATGCTAAGTCTCATTACTTCATATTCCACTTTCCTGTTAGAAAAGTCTGCTTAATCTCTGGGTTTATTATTTGTATAGTGCAGCAAATGAAGGTAAGTGTATTATTCCTTTCTACTTAAAGCGGGAGAGAAAGTTAAATAATGTATATGGAAATGTTTTTGAAAAGACAATGGCATGCAAGATATTTTCTTTAATAGCCACTGCTGATACTCTCCCAAATACATAGTAAGTTTTCATACAGTAAATCCAACAGCTAGGTTATTTCCTATCTGTGAAGTGTAAACAATGTGTTAGCCAGTTGAAGCAGTAGTATAAGAATGACGGCTTTGCCAAGTGCTTTGCACTTTTAACAAACAGACACCATAAATTAAATCACCAAAATACACCACCCACATAAAACTGGCTTTTGCAGGCACCATAGAAAGACGTCATATGAAATATTTTGAATTTTTTAGGTCTTAAATTCTCAAAAAGCCATTTCTGCTAAGAATGACTTGGCTGATTACAATGGGTTTCCTAAGATGATTCAACACAGGATGAAAGGGGAAATTAATTAGTGATAGCCAATCCAGTGTTTCCACTGTCTTAATAATTAAGGACTGGAGAACAATCAAATTGACATCATCACCTAACACATTTAAAAATCTTAAAAAAAAAAAACTTCATTAGTTCCAATTCACACATTTTGATTGCCTTACTCATTCTTTACTGCACGTGTAGTAGCTTTGCTTTAGAATTTTCTTATATTAGGAAACCACTAGGTGAAGAATAGATATTTTTCTTGAGTTGTATCTTTGGATAGCTTTTAACATAATCAACGAATTTAGGTTATTTTAAACAGCTAGAATTGCTAGAACCACAAAGTTAGGAGATAATGCAGTTCAGCCATCTTGTCGCACACTTACTATAAGTCAAGCTGTTCATATAAGTTATCTCATTTCATCTTGACAATAATTCTAAGAGGGAAGAATTATTAACCCCATTTTATATATGGGGAACCAGGCATTTAGAGCTTAAGTAATTTGCTCAAGGTCACATAGTTTATAAGGGGGAGATCTAAAATTCCAACACTTGTTTGTCTTACTCACAATACTTGCTTTTCCCTCTGTGATGAACCACCTCATTTACTAGTGGTAGGAAGCTTATTCCTCTTAATACAGCAAATCTTTGGACAGTTCTGACAGATCTCTGATGTCAAACAACTAACTAAAAAAAATGTATAATGTGTCATAAAAATTGATGTTATCATCTGTCCTCAGTAACTGCATCCTGATGCTGTTGGGGTGGGGGTATCTCAGCCTACGCTTTCCTTTTGAAGATAATCTTCCAAATCTTAATCATACTATCATCTGTTACTTACTTGGCTTTCATACTATAATCAAATGTCTTTTCTTTTCTTTAAGAGAAAGCCTTAGGGCTTCTCTAATGTTGCATCATTTCCTGATTGAGGTCCCAGAATTCTGCATAATAAACCCAGATGATTTTAGCCTGAAAAAGTATTCATGCAAACAATATCACCCAACCTTCTAATGCTGAACAGAACTTCCAAGTGACTCCTGTACAATGTCTTATTATAATTAGATCTACCCAGACAAATTCCCCATAAAATACACCACTAAGTAGGAGACTGAACTGAACTGTCCATGAGAGCATTTAAACTTCTCCAAATGTTATATACAATTATCCCATAGTATTTTATCTTGATAACTGTTCTTAGTTACAGCTTCTGTCAGTTCCTCCCCAAAGGATCCTACCACCCTCCTAGTAAGATTCCATAAAACATCATGTACAGCATCCTTGTTTCCTACTTGTAAGCAGCAGAAGCACCTATTTGCAGTTTAACAAGTATCTATAGCAAGTAATCTAAAAAAAAAAAAAGAGCATTGTTCGTAGAACCGCGTTATCAGATGCTGGAGGAGAGGGAGATGGCGCTACCTTACCTCTCCAGCTCTCTCCCGCTCAGCGTCTTTCTCCACATTTTCTGCTTCTCTCCTATTACTCCAGAAACACTTGGTTTGACTCCAAAGACTCTTCATACACTCGCCTCTTAGCTTATTTTCACCTAAAACAATGAGCTCCTCCATTTGAGAGCTTGGCCAGTGTCTCTTGGCTTACCCGTCAACCCTCAGCAGAGGGGGCTCCAAAATTGCTAATCCCAAGTCCCAATGCCACAAACTAGCCCCTGGAAATTACATGCTAATTGGAAATAAGCTGATATTTTTATATACTGAATTGCTCCCAAAATTTTATGATAGCTCTTCAATGAACAATAAGTTGAACAAACTCTTTTGTAGTTCCAAAGAAAAACAACCAAGAATAGAAGCTAATTAGAATTTGATTTTTTAAAAAAAATTCCTTATTGGAAACAGCAATACAATGTAACCCCATTATTATGCAGTTCTTTGTTAAACAGAATTCAATCATATTCATGGGTGAGTTCACAAAGTAAAATCCTGATATGAAATGATTACTGTACAATCAGAATATTTGTCCTATTATCCAACAACAGAATATATTCAACACTCAGAAACTATCTAGTAAGGGCACACTCTATGCCAGGCACTAGAGGTGGACTTAGCTATACTTAATATTCACATAGGGTTATGCTGTTAATAAGCTTGATTCACATTCCAAGACCACAATATTCCCATGGCCTGAGAAGTCTTATATAGAGACATCTGAACAATTTTCAAACAAAGCTATTTACCAAATAAATATAGAAATGAAAAAATAAAAAAAGGTCTCAGTTCCCAAGTTTTAGTTTAAACTTTCATATTTTTTCTTTCCCATTTCCAAGATTCTAAGCCATCTCTTCCCTACTATACAAACAAGATTCACTGAGGAAATAGCTAATATTCTCTTTCAGTGAATTACAAATAATGAGTATATATATATATATATATATATATATATATATATATGATTACAGGATTAACCATAACATTTAAACATAGTTAAAAGACCAGAATCCAAATGTAATGGACTTTATAAATACTTATGTTGATCAATTTTGCATTGCCAGAAGGAATACATCCCACAATTAAAACCTGATATAACATGCCTGTTGTATAATATATGCCCACATTTACATGCAATTTATTTCAGGGTTGCAAGGTCATGGAAAAAAAATCCAGTAACTAACCCTCTGTTGGAACCTTGCCCAATGAGTTTAATTACAGACTTGTCTATAATGAAGACTCCCTATATCAAGTACTTGCTTGGAAATCTACTCTGCATACCCTAGAAATTTTGAACAAATCAGATACTTCATTATTGCTAAGATACTTACAGTAGAAGTTCCTTTTTGCTTGTGGGTTCATCATTTGGAGATGTTTTCATCAGGAGTCATCATGCTTTTGATCTTTAATGCCGTTCTTCCTCCAAGGTTTCTTGTCTGTAATTTCCAAAACAGAGTCACTTGTACTAGCAAGCCATCGTCCCATACTGTTTCCTTTTTTGTGTGAATGTTACCCTGTAGATCGATTTCCTGTCCCAAAACACTCAAAAATGAACAAACGCTGCTCTATGTTTGTGAAATATGCTACCCAAACACTCTGTTTTTGCAGTTTGGTTCAGGAAGAAATTCCCTGACTGAAATGAGGAACTATATCCCAGTTGCTCCAGAGATCTTAAAAGACAGACGTTTCTTCCCTATGAGTTGAGGAGATCAAAATTGCCAGCGTCGTTTATTCTCATGAGTTTGTGGGTCAAGTGCTAGTACACACGAAGCATCCACGTCCTGTGTGTAGCCTGGAAGACCCTCCCAATCGCCACAGTAACAATATCCCAACTATATTTTAAAATCGGGCGTAGTATGCTTTGAAGTACATAATGTTTTCCATTCCTGAAAGGACAAAGAGATCTACATTGTCAAAGTTTATTTTTAAGCTCATGTGCTTGCTAAGTACAGTGGCGAACAGGCTTTCCGTGCCTGTAGTACCATTGCTGGAACCCATTAATGCAAACAGATGAATCGTTGGCTTCGTTCCACATAGGCTTTTATTTCTTTTTTTTTTTTAAGCTTATCTAAATTGCATTGATTATAACGTCTTAAATCGAGAATGCTATCAGTTTTCTGGGTGTGCTTGTTTTAATTGTATAAGTACAGGCGCAAAGTAAGAAAGGCAAACAAGAGAACGGTTTCAAATAGGTTTTGCTGAGATAAGAAAGTTAGTAATTAGAAATAGCTTCTGTTCCTGCACGAAGTTCCAGGGTCGTTTAGAGATGGGAAAAGGACAACACATTTTAAATAACAGAGACAAAGATGAAAGAGAGTGAGAGAGAGAGGTGTCCTAACTATTAGCAACAATTCTTTGCATATTTTCTTATTGTTGGGAAAGCAAATTGCTCTGGTTTGTATAACCCCCTACTGGTCTGCTCAACTCACCAAAATTAGCCCGCATGTCATCTAATACCAGACTAAGACTTATGGAAACACATTATTGCTCTATTAAAGCCATAACAAAATACAGCTGAGCAGTGAGCATTAGGTGGTAGGGTGACCCTGAGGTAATACAATCCGTGTTATAGAATTTCTAGCCCAAATTTTAAACATCTGGTTTTGATAGGATAGTAAATGTGATAATGTACATTAAATACCAGTATTCAAGTAACATAATCCTTCCATCTGACTAAACAATGCATGCTTTTCAAATCATATGAGAGAGAGAGAATAGATAGACAGACATTTATATTTGTGCATATACCAAAATGACCCTCCCAGGCAGAAACACACAGGTTTACACATACACAGAAATAGCACATAAACCATCAGTTGTCTTTCCAGGAATGAAAGTGGGTTTTCACTGAACCCTTCTGGAAACCCTTGCTTTTCTGGACATCCCTTTGTACAATTGTACTATTTTGTAGGAGACTTGGCTGAGATTGAGGGAAATGGAAGGGGAACACGGAAGAAAAAAAAACTAATTGGACCAGACAGATGTGAGCCCCTGACCTTAGCAAGCACATTAGTACCATCTCGTGCTGTCATCTGATGAAGTACCCAGCCACTGGCAGCTTGAAAGATAAACTAAATCAGATTATCCCTACCCTGTTTTAACTTCTTGCGAAAGAGTTTCTGTATTTCAAATCCAAATATTACCATATTATTTGATGGCAAGTCATTCAGTGCCATAAGTGGTGCCAGAGTTCAGAAGGCAAGATCCCTTAAAACCGGCACCATAGAATTAGACCAGGGGATAAAAAAGAACTAACCCATGAGCATTTGCTGACCTTTTATATTTGCATATGAGAAACCTGACAAGGTGACCTGGGAAATGGAGGTGTGTGGAAGCTGCTGAGACTGAAAGTCATGTTGCAAATGATAAATGGTTTATTAGTATGTGGTTGAGAGATAAAGGCGAGGCTAATGTTGATTGAGTGCTCACCTGTTTCAGAAAGGCAAGTTTTTATAGTGGTGTATTGTGCAATCCATCTCCACTTATCGAACACCTACTATGCCCCAGGCACAGTGCTAAAAACACAGTTGTGTATGTTGAATGCAATAATATAAATATATATAAAGTAGAGAAGTAGCAAAGATGAAGGAAAGTTAATTATGTTTGACAAGATTAAAGTTGATGTCTGAGCTGCATTGGGGATAGAAATTGGAATTCGCCAAGTGGTAGGATGTCCCAAGCAGTGGAATCAGCATATGCAAGAGTGAGATGAGTGAAATGGCAAAATTATTCTCAAAAACACAAATAATATGCATTAGTAGATTTTAAAATTCTAATAAAATTTTGGAAAGGACAAGAGAATTAGGTCCAGGTTTGTTCACATTACTCGACCATGTGAACTATCTAAAGGGAGAAACTAAGTCTTGTATCACCTATGTTCCTGGCATATAATGAATTAACTGACCAATATTATAAATCGCACCGCCACTCCAACCTCAGGCAAAAATCAAATGAGTACTTCTTGCTCCAGTAGTATTCTGTATCCTTCCCTTTCTCCCAGCAAGGAGTCTTGTTCAAAGTATGTTTGAGCATCAGGAATATTGAAATGTTATTCACTCGTTTGTTTCCTCTTAATGTTCAAAGATTCATGAGTCAGGTGAATGGTATTCGAAGGAGCTGGCACAAAATAAACACCCAAGTGCTCTTTCTTGGTTTGAGCCAAACCGAAACCTTTTGAAAGGCGTGAAAACATGCAGCCACATTGGTTTGGTTTTTCTTTCCTGAGCCACTCATCTTCCTGGTGCTGGCCAGCACCACACAGAAGTCTTGCAACATGAGCCATTTCCACGGAATTTTAAATTCTGCCAAAAACAAGAGGGATTGGAAATTTCATGAGAATGGTTATTCTTAGGAGATTTCCATCCCAGATTCCTAACTTGTGTGGCTCAGATAAGCATCTAAAATGCACTGCCAAACCTTCTGAGGTCCCCAATGCACTTATTTTCACTCACATTTCTGCATAGAGACCTCAAAGTAACAGTGAATGCAATGGTTTGTTGGGAAATACTTTCTGTATGCCAGCCCAAGACCTCCCTACCTATGTGGAAATGGGCTTGGAATGCTATTGTAAAACAAACATTGGGTTTGCATGTCCCCAGAATATGTTCAATTTTTAGATGAAGCATGTTTACATTCTCCCAAATAAAAACAACCTACCCCAAAGCAACCCTTTAATTATTTTCTATACTTTTAGCTTCTAAGCAACTTCAAAATATAACATTTTCCTGGCTTGCTGTTAAGTGTATAACTACCCAAACTCTTCCTATAGGCTCACTTCTCCTATGGGCTTCCTATGAGTAGACTAGATCATAAATTCAACCAAAGACTCACTAACTGGGACACTATATCAGTTAGCCACTGTTATGTAACACACCTACTCCAAAACTTAGTGGCTTAAAACAGTAGGCATTTCTTATCGGTGACTACTTATAGGTCAAAATGACAATTCTGGGCTCATCAATGCATCAGCTGCATGTTGGGTAGGTGACGACTAATCTTGGAAGGGCTCTTTGACATGTTTTGGGGTCAGCTGAATGCAGGATGGTGTAGGATGGCCTAACTGGCACAACTGAGCTCTTATCCTTGTGCCCTCACTTATACATGTCTTTCACAGCCCCCAACAGGCTAACCCGGGTATGATCTCAGGCCACCTGGAGTACATTTTCAAGGCAGTCAGAAGCAAGGGTGGAAGTGGAAATGTTTGAGTTCATTTTAAAGCCTATGTTTAGGTCAAGTTGTTAAGGTCATTTTGGCCAAAACAGGATACAAGTCAAGCCCAGCATCAGTGTGGAAGGGCATCCACTACCAAAGGATGTGGATGCAGAGAAGCATGGAAACCTTGGGCCATCCATACAGCCTATCTACCCCAGGCACATTGAAAGTAAGAAGCCAGTCATCTTCAGTCACTTGGATAGACCTATGACAATCTCAGTGTACCTCAGCCTGTGAGACTAGAGTCATCTTTCAGTACCAAGGCAGGAGGAGAAAGCCAAAACCCAAGATAGAGCAGGTAGAGAGTATCCCAAGAAAGCACAAGTGAGTCACCAAAATGGTACCTGGGTCAGAGACCGAGTTGGTAGTATGGCCATAGGCAGCAATGAGGAACACGTAAGTGCCAAATTAGACCACCAAGCATGGTGAAATCAAAGTCAGCAAACACTAATATTAACAACAATCTAAAGATGAACACTTGGGTGGTATCTCTCCAGAGTAATTTTTTGGAAGGTGATTGTCTGACTAGGAGCACGGTTAAAAATGCAGTTCCCTTTAAGAGACAAGAATGATGGAAACAGAAATTACTGAAATATAATTAAGCAGTGAGCAGGAGCTAACAAGAGGGCACCAGTACCTAGGGTCCACTTGCTACTTGCCTCCAGTCAATAGTTGCCTTGAAAGACTGACCACTTAATATGGCCAGATATTCAAATGTTGTGTGATATTTCCTGATTTTTAAAACACCTTGAGAAACATCTCCAGGCATAAATTACCCCACAGACCACCAGTCTTCAACTCCAGATGTACAGGTTTCATTTCCATGGGGCTTTTTCTATTTTAAACAGGCTCTCCAAATTCACGTATTTGGGGCTTCCATTAACAAATTAGAACAAATGATTTGCCATTAAAATATAATTAACACATAAATGATTGGATCATACTAGAGTACCAAACGCACAGTTAAAGGGCTCTGAAATATATTTTTATCTCCCCAAAGCTTGTGAGTTTTAAGACTTTGCAGTTTTCCATTCTCTATATGGAAGTCTGATGGGTCATTCCAGAATTCCACCCCAAAGTTAGTTGCCCCTGATTTTTAAAATCAACTTACTCTTGACATTTTATGACATAACTTATTGTTTCTTTGTATATTGGTTCAACAATTTATTTTGATTCCTCACATTGTTGGTTTCTAGAATGCACTTTTTTTTCTACATAGATCTCTTTCTATAGAACCTAGGAAATATATTTTCAATTAAGCACTTATAATGTTCAGCCTTGTTTATCTGACAGACTATTATCCACACTGCAGTTTTCTGGATTTCAAGTACATTGACTCAGGTTCTCCACTTGCATTGTTGACTCCTTACTTCTTCTTATTTACTCTATAGGCGGCCTGCAGAGAAGTTCTTTGAAATCCAAAGATCTAACTATTTCTTCTGCTCTTGGAAGATATCTTTCCCAAGGTATCTGATTCTTGCCAGTTTTGGGAATCTATCTTGTCTATTTCCAGAAAAACTTGTTTTTACTGCAGGCGGTTAACCCAAGGACAAAAGGGGAGAGGGTGACCCACAGACAAAAATGGGGAGGGTGGGTAAAGATGGTTTTCTTTACTTTCCTAAACTGGGTCTCCTAAATATATCTCCATTACTCTGTTTTCTGACAGGTACTTGTATCTCACTAAATACAGACCACCCATTCCGAAGCTCAGCATATTATTATAGTCTAATCTATACAAGCTTATACATATCACTTTTTCCTTCTTTAATAGAGATTTGAGAAAGTGTTATGTAGGATGTTGGTACTATTGCTGCATCTGGATACATATATTTGTGCTGCATTATACACATTTTATGCTTTTATCTATATTCTCTTGACCTCACCTGTTAACCAGACCCTCAGCAACTTCCTCCATCTCAGCTGCTTACCCTGAGGCCTACGGGTGGATCTGGTGCATGATTTTATATCCGAAGCCAAACAACCTATGTGGAGTCCCTGTTACCTTCCATCATTTCCAGGCTTAGATTCCAGAAGCACACATCACATGGAGTGAGATCTGGCTTCCCCAGAGCTGCCAAAAGGACCAGGTGATAGAACTTATGAAGTGTGGGGACAGCCAACTTCCACGAGGCAAACTTTGATGAACAGGAAGCAGAGATGGAAGAGAGCTAACAGATAAATGTCATCTCACTTCTTTCCCCCAAATGCACTGTTTCGATGCAGAATTTCGCCATGCCGGCTGTCAAACAATGCCACTCATGGCCGAAAAGGTGCACAGCTGATGGAGTGCCTGTCTCTTTGTGGACTTTGGTGAAGCCGTGGTCAGCACAGTAACACATTATCATGCATTTGCTTCCCACTGTTCTCTGCCACACTTCCTTTTCCCCTATTCTAGTTACTCTGGAATCCTCTTCTCAATAAAGCATTAGCTCTTAAGCCTTGTGTCAGCTCAGTTTTCAAGGGAACCCAGGTATGATACATCTGTTTATGTTTATGTGTTTGTATAATTTTATATATATATATATATATATATATATATATATATACACACACACACACACACACACACACACACACATATACATACCAGGGGTGCCAAAAATGTATACAAGTGGACACTTTGGTCAATGTTGCTCAATCAGTAGTTCGCTAATCAGAGTGTCTGGAAGCAGATGATAACCACTTTGAGCACCTCTTGTAATTGTAGAAGTCAAACGTGACTTGCATTCATCTTTTCTTATCAGTATATATTGAGTATTACAATTTTAATAGTGTTTTCCTTTCTTAAAATGTGTATACATTTTTTAGCACCCTCTGTATATATACACTTATACATATATAATTTTATATAGTGATAAATTTTGTGGGGCCTGAAGCCAAAGTTACTGTTTTAGTAGCTCTGCTAATAGCAGAGGCATATTTTAAAATACATGTCCACTTGACAGCTCTTTATATGTGTTATTTTATGTCATATTGGGTAGATGATAAGGTCAACTTCTAAAGGCATTTGTAATATATTTTTATAGCATAGTTAGCAAAATAATGTAGGCTTTTTCAATGATTTTGTTTTTATCTTAAGGTCTACTTAATACATAGAAACAAACACAGGGAGGCAGCCAACATGGGAGACAAAGAAACATGTCCCAAATGAAAGAACAGAACAGAGCTCCAGAAAAAGAATAAACAAAATGGAGATAAACAACCTTCCAGATGCAGAGTTCAAAACACTGGTTATAAGGATGCTCAGTGATCTCAGGGAGAACTTCAACAGAGATAGGAAACCTAAAAATGGAGATAGAAAGCATAAAAAATAACCAGTCAGAAATGAAGAATACAATAACTGAAATGAAGAATGCATCAGAGGGAATCAACAACAGATTAGATGAAGCAGGGGATCGACTCAGCGATTTAGAAGATAAGATGGCAGAAACTACCCAATCAGAACAGCAAAAAGAAAAAAGAATCCAAAAACATGAGGAGAGTTTAAGAGGCCTCTGAGACAACATCAAGTGTACCAACATTCACTTTTTGAGCTTCCTTTGCTCGGCCCGCTCCATAATCTTTGGAGTGTACTTTCTTTTCTAATAATGGCCTTTGAGCCATTCTCTACTGCTCGGGCCCACTTCTGCTTCTTTGAAATATATTTTTACTTCTAATAAACCCCTTTTCTGCAACTTAAAAAAAAAAAAAAGAGTACCAACATTCACATCATAAGAGTATCAGAGAATAAAAAATTCTCTGAAGAAGAGAGAGAATAAAAAATTAAGAACGTATTTGAAAAAATGACAGATTAGGGCCGGCCGAGTGGCATGCTGGTTAAGCGTTGGCTTGGGATGCCAGCTCTGAGCAGCAGGGCCCTGGTTCAGATTCCACATGAGGGCAAGTGACGCTGAGTCCTCTACAGCTAAGATGGTGAACAACAGCTCAACCTGAAGCTGGGCTGCCTTGAGTTGCTGGCGACAGCGTAGGCTGTAGCCCCTGCTGCAGTGGGCTGCCGTGAGCTACTGTGTGTGGCTGGCAGCCAGAGTGAGCGGCTGGCAGCCAGCATGAGCTGCTGTGAGCCACCTTGAGCAGCCATCCAATGGCCAGCGAGCAACTGCCTCATTCAGGAAGAGTGTAATGATAATACCAACATGGGTCAGTGAAGCAATGTCCTCCACAACTAGAATGAAGAACAAAAGGACAGCAACTTGTCTGTTCCCCTCTCCCAATTCCCCAATAAAATCTTTTTAAAAAAAATAAATAAAGACAGATTACAGAATTGTACACTTGGAACCCATGTAACTTCACTAACCATTGTCACCTCAATAAACTTTAACTAAAAAAAAAAAAACATGGATAGCAATGAAATAAAAAAAATTTTAAAATGATAGAAAACTTCCCTAACTTAGTGAAGGAAATAGACATACGAGCCCAGAAAGCACTGAGTCCCCAACAAGATAAATCCAAACAGGCCCACATCAAGGCACATCATATCCCTACTGAATCTTAACCACCACATGTGGGTGTGGGACCAACCCATTCCACATCTCCGCTCTTCCTACTAGTTTCAATGTGGCTTCTTCTATATGTCCTTAGTTGCAAGACTTCTGTTCAGGTAGAATTCAGGCGATTCTCAGTTACCGTTGTTTAGTTGTAATTTTGATGTGATCATGAGAGGAGACAAGTACAGTGTTTACTTACACGCCATGTTGATCAGAAGCCCTGAGACAATCTTTTTGAGGGAAGTCTTTTTAGAATTTAGATCCTGGGCCAAGCAGCTGAGAGAGCCTCAAGGGTGAAGAATGAAACAAAGACTGAGGTAAAGCCACCCGGAAGTGGAAGATGAAGGGATTGGGTCTCAGCCCCGTTGGGGCAAGAGCAACTCCAAGAAGAAAGCAGCCTGAGTATGCTAACCACCAGTCCCCCCAGAGGCTAGAGCCAGTGCAGCCTAATGTGCCCCTGTCTTCTAGATCAGGCCTAGAGCAACCCAAATGGAGAAGAGAGCCTACAACATGGGGAGAGGGCCCAGGGGTAACAGGAACAGCTTGTCCCGATGGCTAGCCCAGGGCCTGACACACAATAGGCATTTTGTAAAGGTTGTATTGGCTGGAATAACTAATTTTAGCTCCACATGGGCAACTTCCACGTGGCATTGAGCGAGTTACTTTTCACATCTTTATTTTGAGCCTCAGTTTCTTGATCTGTACAGTGGGGATATAACAATTCTTAGTCTCAGAATAACTTCAAGGATGAAATGTAATAATAATATGACCCTGTGAATTCTAAAGTACTAAACAAATTTAGGAGTGGAAAGATAGCTGCATCTATATTGCTTCTTTTCAAATATGTACAGATGTTTACCATGTGTCATCTTTTAGGTTCCCCTAAAAAGCAGATCCCAAGTCAAGAGCTTGTATACAGGTAGTCCATTTGAGGAATAATTCCAAGGACTAGGAGAGAGAGAATGGAAAAAGTCCAGAGGACGGAAAAGCTAATATTCGAGGTCATTTCTATGGGCAATTGGACGTTGGTCTTGCAGGAGATGTATATTAATGCATCTTAGTACTGTCTAACTGAGGATTAACTGGGGATGAATTTATTCATCTGTTCCCACAATTCATCAAGGATACCCCCAGAGGCGTTCATCACCTCATTTGCAGGTACAAACAAATGCTTGATAAGAGAGCAGGTGTCCACTGAGAGTGGCTGTGGGAAGAAACGTGCACATAAGAGAAAATGCCACTGTTGTGAGATGAGTTGAAGCCCACATCAGATGAGGCTGAGAGGATTCGAGTATCGGCATCAGAGATGTCAGATACCATCTTACTAGCTAAAAAAGCAGGTCCAATTTTCTCTTTGGTACTATTCTATTTAGAAAGGCATATAATTTAAATTGTAGTATAATTCCGATGTTTGCTGGACCACTTGCCCCACAGTAATCTTAGTGAGCTTAACCTTAAATCCATGCCATACCTTTGTGAGAACCCAAAGTCCCCCAGCCTTGCTCTGTGCAGATTCCTAATAGTTTACATCCTTAAGCATCTCCGTTTCTTGGCTTACTGCCTAGAATTGCAAAGTCCAACCTCATTGATTTCCATTGAAACCCTGTGTGAGTTGAGCAGCTTAAGGCTTAAGGGATCATGAGAAGGGCACACCTCACACCATCTAACAGTGTGTCATCTTGCCCACTGCACTACACACCCTCCCTCGCTTTATCCTTTGCCTTCAAGCCGGTTCACAAATGTGTCTTATTTTCTCTCTCACACACAAGAGATCCATTCACACTTAGGTCTTAGAGGCTTAGCTTTTCCTAACAAAATTGAGTTTCTACCTACAAGTTCTCATACAAGCTACTAAAAATTTTTTTCCATATCATGAAATGAGGATACAAAATTTTTTTCTATGAGACTCAATAAAACTATTTCTGAGTGAAAAGAAATGTGATTATACACATTTTATTTTTCCTAAACTATCACTTGAACAAAATATAGTACCCATGTGGACTCATTCAACTCCCCCTTTTAAATGCTTGCAAAGTTCAAAGCATTTCTCCTCTTTAAAGTTATTACATTTCTATTTTTCCTCTTATTTTTATGGTTTTTGATTAATGTATATCTCTTCCCACTAGACTGTAAACTCCAAGAGTGTAGCAATTAAGTCTAGAGTCTTGTTCGGCACCTGGTAATGAACCTGGCACAAAAGTAGATGAAATTATATATACAAAGTTATTAACTTTATCCTTCATATATGGAAGAAATGAATTGCAGAGAAAAACATAAACAAAACCCAAGGCCCAGAAAAGTGAAGTGTCTTGTCCAAGGTCATACAGCTATTATAATTGACAGCAGGATGATTTTAGCAAATTTGCCATGCACATTCCCTCAGCCCTCTTGTAACTTTAGACTAATTCATTGTGCTATTGTCTAACAGAAGCACTATTATAAATCCAGCAGTTTCTCTCACACCCATATGCTGCACTAAAGAAATACTAAAGAAGTCTGGTCTCAGCATTTCCTGACTCTTATTTTCTTGTTAAGAGATAACAAATTAGTTTATACATTACATTTAAAAATGGCACTTTGGGGGCCAGCCAGTGGCTCAGTTGGTTAAGAGTTGGCTTAAGAGCATGGGCTCTGAGCAACGGGGCTGCCGGTTCAATAACCACATGGGCCAGTGACGCTGCGCCTCAGCTGAGTTGCTGCTGAGCTGCCAACAGGTGGCAGGATGGCTCAGCTGGTGCAACAACAAGATTGCCTGTTTGATGGTGGGCTACGCCCACCCGCAACTAAGATTGTAACACACAGCACCTTGAACTTAGAGGCCATGAGATGCAGATGGGAAGCCAGATGGCGACTGGTGCCCTCCACAACGAAGACTGAAGAACAACAACTTGGCTGGCCCCCTTCCCCAATACCCCAACACTGTTCCCTTCCCCCACTTTTCCAATAAAATCTTTTTTTTTTTTTTAGTTGAGCCATCTTGCCACCTGTTGGCAGCTCAGCAGCAGCTCAACCTGGGCTGGGAATTGAACTGCTGTTGCTCAGAGCTCACGCCCCAATAAAACCTTTTAAAAAAAACTCAAAAATGGCACTTCGGGCCTATGCACCTTTTTTGAAATAACGACTTTAAAATGCCTCTGTTATGTCCACTGGTACTTTTAGTGATTTAGAACAAGGGTTATTCCTTACATACACCACAAACCAATAAGAGCTGTTTTTCTTTTTTTTTTTTCACTTCTCAGGAACACACGGGGGAAAATGGCGCAGGTGGACCATCACTCACAAGGTCTTATGAAAACTGAGCAAGTTGTCAGTCCCCTCTGGGACTTCAAAGAGCCCCAGAAATTTACATAAAACTAAAAGGTAGGGAAAGAAAATCTAACTTTATTTCAACACATCTTAAAAGACATCAGGTTAGAATATAAACCTCCCCTTGGAGCCTGAGGATGGGTCTTTCTTTCTTGCTTTCTTGCTTTCTTGCTTTCCTTCCTTCCTTCCTTCCTTCCTTCCTTCCTTCCTTCCTTCCTTCCATCCTTCCATCCTTCTTTCCTTTCCTTCTTTCTCCCTTTCTTTCTCTTTATTTCTTCCATTTTTTTTTCTAATTTAAATACATAGGTGGAGTAGTCAGGGTGGCTAGCTTAGGACTTCAGGAAGGAAACCTGGGGCTGCAGGGTCCATGTGGAAGCTGCTTTTGTAGAAAGTTTGGGGAGGGGAGGGGGAAATTTAAAATTTTTGTCTGAGGGCCTAGAATTCAAACCTATGTCACTACCCAAGTGTTACTCAATTAAAAAAAAAAAAAAGAGAGAGACTGCAAATAGGAAATCCCTCTCACATTTATTCACCCTTAATGTATTTCCCAAAGACTTTTACATATGTCATGGCCAACATTCACAAAATGCAATACAATAAAACTTCACCATTCCACCCAAAGCAAGAGGAGATCATGCTTCTGTAAAGAGTATAGAGATTATATTCGGTTCAATGTGTTAATGTGATTCCCTGAAAACTTGTTTACACATTTTAAATGGCAAATCTTCTTTCCAACAATAAACCTCAACAGAGCCCTTATAACATCAAGTCCAAATTAGTGTGGCTAAGGTCAATGGCATTTGCTATGACTAGACTTGCAAATAATCTCTAGCAAGTGATCCTCACCTGTGATTCCATCCTTTCTATACAACACCATTTAGAGCTTAGTGCATTGCTTGCACACTCATAAGGATACCATAAATAATTTCTCACTGGAAAAGATCGTTTACAAAAGGTTTATAATGATACGAAAGCTATCAGAGCAATCTCTCTCTGCTGCTGCGGAGACTAGGGTAATTTCTCTCTCTTTTATTTTTTCACTTTCCTTTCTTTTATACTACACCCTGGGTCCTGAAGCCAATGGTATTTTGAAAAATCTATAATGGCCCTGCTTTGTAACTTGTTCCATATGTTTGACATGCTTCGTAAAATAATTCCACATTAGTTTCCCCAGCCTAGTGTTTGGATCGTGACATCTGTTTTTTCCTATGTTTTCATGATTTATTTTGGTGTCTGTGTGAACTTGCTCTATAATAGTAAAAGGAATTTGCTTAGATTCCCTTTTCCTGGAATGTCTCCTGGTGCCTTGCAGACCCGTCAGATTCTCTATCCACAGAAGGTCTGACCCAGCCACTACCAAGCCTAACTCTGCCACTTAGCAGGGCATACACTCACCTAAGTCATTTCATCTCTCTGGACCTCAATTTCCACATCTGTAAAATGGGGATGATAACAATAACTATTTATAGGGCTTAGGGAAGGGTTAAGTAAGTTATTATATAGTATATATAAAACACTGTGATCAGTGCCTAGTACATAGTTAAGTGTCGGTTGCTTTAGTTATTAAAGCCAGAGCACAGAGGAAGGATGCAAGAACTAGGTTCCTCTTACTCAAGCACACCTTTGCTGGCCTTCATTTATTCACTCACTCAGCAAATGATTATCAGGTGCCAAAAGATAAAATCAGCACCAAGGGCAGCCATATTGGAGACTGAGGCTCAAGGAAGTCAGGAATATTAATTCTATCTTTATTGAAAAATCTTGATAGGTTATTCATCACAGATTTCTGCTTTAATGTTGAGTTTTTGAAATGTTGCATTAAAATATTATTTATCTTGATTACGGATCAAGTATTATTGATCTTGATCATTTGACATGCACATCGCTCAATTAAATTTTCTTGCCCAAAGCAAGTGCCTCATTCGCCTCACCTAGTCCTGGTGCTGGGCAATTGTGAGCAAAACAGACCCAGTTCCAGTCCTCATGGTGCTACCAATCAAATGGGAGGCATCACAAAAATAGGTAGATTCTTCCCCATTAAAAATGTACGAGTTATTATCCCTCAGGCCTGTGGATCAGTGTAAATGTATTTTTAAGATTAAGAGCTCTAGTTTGCACTCATTCGTTTTTCAATAACTATATATGACATGCCTGCCATGTGCCAGCACTGCTCTGGGTGCTAGGGCAGAACAAAAGACACAAATTCCTACTTCCACAGCTTTTACATTCTCGTGAAGAAAAGAGACAAGGGACAGCACCGATAAACAAAATAAACGGTATGCTATATAGGGCTACGTAACAAGGAGAGAACAGTAAAATATTAGATAAGGACCATTGGAATTGTGACCTTGGAGTAATGATTTGGGGGAAGTGAGAGAGGGAGGGAGTGATAAAAATATCTGGAGGAAAATAGTCCAGGCAAAGAGAGAAGTTAGTGCAGGGCAGACCCTGAAGTGTTGGAGAAAATAGCGAAGAGGGCATTGTGACAAGAGAGAGAGCAAGTATTTAGATCAAGAGAGAGAGCAAGTATTTAGATCAAAATAGTAATGAAAGGTTGATCATGCAGGACCTTTTCAGTCATTATAAGAGCTTTGTTTTGCATTCTAAGTCAGAGGGAAATCCACTGTAAGAATTTGAGTAGAGAAGCAATAAGCTCTAACATTGGTATAGCAAGTGACGGGACGGACTCCTCCGGAACAAAAAGCAGCATAACTTAGGAGCCGACTCCAGGAAAGGTGTGATGGTGGCTTCAACCAGGGCGGTAACAGCGGAGGGGATGTTATCCCATCAAATTCTGGAGGTAATTTGAAAGCAGAGCCAACAGGGTTTGCTGTTGGCTTGGATGTAGCAAGAGTGAGAAAAAAGAATGAAGGACAAGTCATGGTTTTTGTCCTAAGCAACCGGAAAAACGGGGTTACCATCAGGTGAAATAGTAAAGAGTAAAGAAGTAGGTCTGGGAGGGAATGCACACAGGAGCTGAGCTTTGGATATGTTAATTTTAAGATAACAAATAATAACAAAATGGATGCAGCGAGTAGACGTTGGGATATAGGTCTGAACTCTAGAATTCAAGGTCCCAGTTAGAGACAGAAAGGTGGGAGTCATCAGCATGTACATGATATTTAAAGCTATGGTACTAGATAAAATCATGCAGGGATGGGCATAGATAGAGTAGGGAAGAGGTTAGTACCCATATGAGAGGGTACTAGCAAAGGAGACGGAGGTGGAGAAAACCAAGAGAGAGCGGTGACTTGAAGTCAAGTGCAGAAAAAATTGTGAGGGCCGGCCGAGTGGCTTATTTGGTTAAGAGCGCAAGCTCTGAGCAACAGGGTCGCCAGTTCAATTCCCAATGGGCCAGTGAGCTGCACCTGAGCTAAGCTGCTGCAGAGCTGCCAACAGGTGGCAGGATGGCTCAGCTGGTGAAAGCATGTGCTCCTAACAACAAGGTTTCCGGTGACTCCCCCATGGGATGGTGGGCTATGCCCACCCGCAACTAGGATTGAACACGGCACCTTGAGTTGAGTGGTTCCGAGCTGCCAACGGGCAGCTAGATGGTGGCTGGACTTGGAGCTGAGCTAGCTGCACCCTCCACAACTAAGATTGAAGGACAACAACTTGACTGTTCCCCCTTCCCCAATTCCACAACACTGTTCCCTTTCCCAATGCCCCAATAAAATCTTTAAAAAAAAAGAATTGTGAGATGGCAGATGTGATCAACTGTCAGATGCTGCTGAGAGGTCAAGGAAGATCAGGGGTAAACATTGCTGATTGGATTTAGCAAAGTGAAGTAACCTTGATAAGAACAGTTTCAGTAGAGCAGTGTCAGTAAAAGCCTAATTTAGCGAGTTCAAAGGAAAAACAAAGAAGGATTTTTAGAGAATTATTTTGGCTTCTGCTATAAAGGGAAAGTGAGTAATGGGGCAATGACTAGAAGGGAAAGCTCAAGAGATTTATTTTGTGTTTTAAAATGGGGAAAATATTACCTTGTTTGTACATAAGGCAGAAGACAAAGGATAATGGCAAATAAGAAGCTGTAATGTGTAGTAACTCTGGCCTGATGACGTGTGTGTGTGTGTGTGTGTGTGTGTGTGTGTGTTGTGAAAGTAGGGAGAAGAAATTGGTGTATGAGAGGCAAGGAGGGATAAAGAGGGATAAGGAGAACAACACCCCACACTCACCCCACGCTAGTAATCCAAGAAATGAAATCAGTCAACAGCTTCCACTTTGGAGGGCTGCAGGAAAGCAGTGTTCTCAGAAGAGCCAGATTTGGGTTCAAGCCAGATCTAGGTTAGAACCATGGTTCTCAAACCTTGGCATGCATCCGAATTACCTGGAGGACTTGTTAAAATACAAATCTCTGAGCCCCACCCCAGGATTTTCTGATTCAGCAGATTGGAGCGGGGGTGGGGTCTGAGAATTTGCATTTCTCTCCAGGTGACTCTAGGAGTCTCAACCCACTGAATTAGTGCCAGAAACTGAAAGCAATGTTTACAAAAGAGGTTTTCTTAGCTCCTAAAGTTTAAAAGAGGCTTTTAAAATTTGAAATCAACTAAAATAAAGCCTGGCCTATGTAATACTAACTCTAATTTCCACTGATTTTTAAAACAATGAATAAACACAGAGGGTGCCAAGAAAATGTATACACATTTTAAGAAAGGAGAAAACTGTATTAAAATTATGCTGATGGTAACCACTTTGAGCACGTCTTGTAATTGCAGAAGTCAAACGTGACTTGTGTTATCTGTATATGTTGAGTGTTACAATTTTAATAGTTTTTCCTCGCTTAAAATGTGTATACATTTTTTTGCACCCTCTGCATAAAAATTCATCTCTAAACACAATTCTATTTTCCACACTCCATTACACTATTTATAACAATGTTCAAAATATTGTAATAACTATGTATAGTGCCAGGTGGGTACTAGGCTAATCACGGGGAATCACTTCATAAATTATATAAATGTCTAACCACTACACTGTATTCCTGAAACTAATATAAAATAATATTGAATGCCAACTATAATTGAAAAATAAAAATAAATAAATAAAAGAATTCATTTCAAATAGAGCAGATATAATTATATGTCATATGTTGAGAGAAGAAATTCTATGCCTTCTTAATTATCTTTCTAGTGTTTTCCAGCCCTTTACTTGTATTATCTATTCCTTTGACTCTATTCCATTCACCTTGGGGCCTATTTATTTGTTCATTCATTTATTCAACAAATATTTACTGAGTACCTACTAAGTATCAGGCACCATTGTATTGAAACAGGGCCCGGTTGGCACCCCCATAGTAGAGGTCTCTCCAAGTCCCTGATCTCCTCTTTCGTTGACTTGCCCATAGTTTAACAATAGATCACCCCCCTGCAGCTTGAGATCGGAATGTCCCCTGTCCCACCCAAATTACCCTGAAATTTACATCAATACCCTTAGGCTTATTGATCACAATCTCAATGGCCTACCAGGCTACTCCCATCATTGTTCCTGGGTTGCTGACCCCACCATAGAATCGTGGCCAGAGGGAAGGCTCCATCAGGTAGCCTCTGGAGGAACGCCCAGATTTTCCCTTAAAAACCCCAGGCTGGTCTGAGAATGTTAAGGCAGTTTTTGGAGGTGTTAACCCGCTTCCTTCTCAGACCACCAGTGCTCTGATAATAAGCTTATTCTATGACCCAACACCTATGTCGATCTATTGGCTGAGCGACACAGGCAGCACGGGCCCTGAACTCATGTGGCCTCTGGTTTCAGTAGTACTTGGGATACAGCAATGAACAGGACACTCGAAGAGCCTTTGGAAAGCTACATTCCAGTTCAAAGACAAAGAGACAATGAACACATGAATAATAAACACCTAGTAATTCAGGTGGTGATAATTTTTAGAAAGAGCCAAAAAAAGAGCAGGGAATGGGAATAGGGATGCAATGAAAAATAGGATGCCTGGTCAAGGAAGGCCTCAGCAAGAAGGTGGTATTTCAGCAAAAACATGAGGTGAGAAAGTGAAATACCCAGGAGGAGAGTATTCCAGACAGGAAATAAAAAGGCTCCAATATTAGAGCACATCTATCATGTTTAAAGAAACACAGGGAGTCCACTGGAATGCATGGAAAGGGGAGGAGATAAGGAGTAGATGAGATCAGAGAGGCAATGAGGAAGGTGAGGGCAAAGGATCATCATGTAGCCATTGAGATAGCTTAGGTTTTTCTCTGTGTGAAACCGGAAGCCAGTGGCAGGTTTTAAGCAGTGGAGAGATGGGATCTGGCTTGCGTTTTAAAAGGACCCCTCTGTACATTTCTTGAGAATGGTCTACAAGGAATCAGGGCAGAAACGGGTGACCCTGAGGAGGAGGCCATTGTGATAATTCAGGCAGGAGATGATAGTGGCATGGAGGGTGATAGCAGAAGAGATGTTAAGAAACAGATCTGGGAGCTCTTTTAAAGGTAGAGCCAATGAGATTTGTGAGGTGTGGAAGAAAGAGTCAAAGACAACTCTAAATCTTAAAGCCTTGCTGAATAGAGCTGCCATTTACCGAAAAGTGGAGTATTCTGGGACAAAAACATTGACTTTTGATTAATCCGTATAGAGGTTGTATTCAAAGCCATGAGATCAGATGAAATCACCCAGGGAGTGAGTACAGCGTGATGAGGATAGATTCAGAAAAGAAGCCATCTTGCGATTGAGCCTGTGTGCCAACATTTTAGAGTACGGAATGACAAGAAGGAACCAGCAAAGGAGGCAGCGGAGTGGCCATGAGCTCAGAAAAGAACCAGTAGAGCACGGTGCTTTTGAAGCAAAGTGAAAAATTTTCAGGGAGGAGGGACTAATAGGCTGCCTGTGCTAATTTGCTTTCTAGGTATATTACATAAATGTTTTACCTGGGATACACAGTAAAACACACCATAACGCAAGGAGAAAGGACCAAAAAATATATATATACAATCACATGAAACATAGGACCACATTACTGCATGATAAACAAAAAATAAGCAATATCAATTAGTATATACTTTTACAAAATGAAGAAGAGTTAAGATGGTACAGTTCACATGGTATAAAATCGAGTAAACACAGAACTGAGGAAATCCCTAAAGACGAAGACGCACTCGTTTTTTAACTTCTCCTCTTACCCACATTAAAGAGAAAAAATATAAGCTGCCTGTATTTAGGGGTGAGGGTCCTAGACCAAATCTCAAATCTCATTATCATGGGGTTATACTTTATTTTCACTGGATCCCTGAGTTAGTACCACTAAATCATGTTCCTACTTTGAGTTTTTTTAGTGAATTTATCTGTTTGCCTTTTCTGGAGAACTTTTTAGAAGGTAAACTGTCTGAGTACCTTCGCACATGTTGAAAAAGGACACCTGATTATTAATTTGCCATACCTGATTTTGTTTTTTTATAGGTAATCAAGTCCTAAATTGCAAATCGTTCTTCAGAACCTGGAGGCCTGTTGCTACTGGTGAGAAATATGACATTTTCTTTTTGTTTTAATGAATGTTTTGTTTTTCTTCCTGAGAGCTTTTTGCTACTTCTCTTATCCTTGTTGATGTGTCTAGGTATCTTCTCTCATTCCACGTGACCTTCAGTGTTTCCCTTCCAATTTAAAAACTCATGTAATTCTCGAGCCCTGAGAAATTGTCTTCTATTATTACTTTGAAAACGTTGTCTCTTTGATTTTCTCTGTTCCATTTTTCTGGAATTCCAGGGAATTGGATATTGAAGCTCAATACTGAACCTCTGTACCTTATATCTTTTTTTTCTTTTCACGATATTTTATATGTCTCTATCCTTTCTGGGTGAATTTTTTAAAATCTATCTACCAACACTGATTTTTGAATTTTGTATAAGTTACATGTTGAATTTTTAAGTTGTCTTTCCTGCTCTTGGATTTTCCTTTTTCATAGCATCCTGTTTTTATTTTATGGATGCACTATTCTTTTATTTCTTTAATGATGCATATCCGTTTTGTTTTGTTTTGTTTCGTTTTACTTTCTTTCTTGTGCCATGAATTATCTATTTACTGTCGGACTGGGCTTTATAGATGTATATCTTGGTATCTCTTTTTCATTTTGCAAGCTTATAGAACACGAGTGGTCATTTTTGGATGTTGACTCATATTTAAGAATGGGACAGCACGATAGCTGACTTGGAGTTCTGTGACTGGGCAGGAAGACGGCAGAGCTGATCCTTAGGCCTGGACACTCTGGCTCCATCTGCCAGAATGCGGAGAGCTTTGCTCCTGAGGACTAATACTCACAATAATTACTCCAATTCTCCTTAAAGTAGTTCATTTACATTTTCCTAAGGGAAAAAAAAAGACCTATAACCATAAACCTCCTAAGAGAAAACATAGAGGGTAAGCGCCTTGACATCTGTCTTAGCGATGATTTTTTGGATTTGACAGCAATGGTAAAAAAAAACAACAAAAAAAAAACCAACAACAACAGGGATTGCATTTAACAAAAAACCGTCTTCATTTAACAAAGGAAACCAACAGCAAAATGAAAAGGCAACCTACTGAATGATAGAAAATATTTACAAATACTATTTCTAATGAGGGGTTAATATCTAAAATATATAAAGAATGTTTACAATTCAATAGCAAAAAAACCCAATTTGATTAAAAGGGCAGAGGAACTGATGAGATCACTTTTCCAAAGAAGACAAAGAAATCGCCAAATGGTACATGCCAAGGTGCTCAACAATCACCAATCATCAGGGAAGTGCAAATCAAAACCACAATGAGATATCACCTCACACCTGTTAGGATGGCTATCATTACAATGATAAGAGATAACAAATGCTGGTGAGAATGTAGAGAAAAGGGGGGAATGTAAATTGGTGCAGCCACTATGGAAAACAGTACCAAGCTTCTTCAAAAAATTAAAACTAGAACTACCATATAACCTAGCAACCCCACTTCTGGGTATACAAGTATATCCAAAGAACATGAAAACAAAATATTGAAGATATTTTGCTCATTGCATCCCCATGCTCATTGCAGCATTATTCACAATAAACAAGATATGGAAACAACCTAAGGGTCTATCAATGGATGACTGGGTAAAGAAGATGTGATATAGATCTCTACCAGGGGTGCCCCCTCCAAAAAATGTATACACATTTTTTTTTTAATTGGGGAATTGGGGGATGGGAACAGCGCTGGGGAATTGGAGGAAGGGGAACAGACAAGTTGCTGTCCTTTTGTTCTTCAGTCTAGTTAGTTGTTCAGGACGTTGCTTCACTGGCCCAAGTTGGCACCATCATTGTGCTCTTCGCGGGCGAGGCAGATCAGTCGCCGGCTTCTGGACGGCCGATCATTGTGACTGCTGGCCGCTCTCGCTGGCTGCTGACTACACACGGTAGCCCATGGCAACCCACTGCCACAGGGGCGCCGTCGCCAGCGACTCATGGCAGCCCAGCTCCAGGTTGAGCTGTTGTTCAGCATCTTAGCTGCAGAGGGCAGTGTCACTGGCCCTCATATGTGGGATCCGAATTGGGCCCTCTGGCGTCCCAAGCCAGTTCTTACCCATCGCGCCACTCGGCTGGCCCTGTATACACATTTTAAGAAAGAAAAAAACTATTAAAATTGTAATACTATATACCGATAACAAAAGATGAATACAAGTCATATTTGACTTCTACAGTTACAAGAGGCGCTCAAAGTGGTATATGTGTGTGTGTGTGTGTGTGTGTGTGTGTGTGTGTGTGTGTGTGTGTGTGATGGAAGATTATTCAGCCATGAGGAAAAAGGAAACCCTGCCATTTGTGACAACATGGGCACATCTAGAAGGGATTGTGCTGAGTGAAATAAGCCAGACAGAGAAAGACAAATACTGGTTGGTATCACTTATATGTGGAATCTTTAAAAAAAAAAGTCAAATTCATAGAAACAGAGAGTAGAAAAAGTGGTTGCCAGGGGTTGAGGGGTGGGGGAAACGGGGGGAGGCGGGTAAAAGTGTACAAACCTTCAGTTATAATATGAGTAAGATCTGAGGACCTAATGTAAAACACGGTGACTATAGTTGATAACACTGTATTATATAATTGAAATTTGCTAAGAGAATGAAACTTAAATGTTCTCTCCAAAAAAATAAAATAAATAAATATGTGAGGTGATGGAAGTGTTAATTAACTAGATGGTGGGAATCCTTTTACAATGTATAGCTGTATCAAATCACTTTACATACATTACAATTTTATTTGTCAATAATACCTCTCAATAAAGCTGGGAAAGAACAGGAAAAATCAACCAAGAAAAGGGGGGAAAAAAGAATTTTTTTACCTGAGTGAAAACATCTACGTGTTGCATTGGGGAGAGGTTGACTGTTCCACACCAGATAGTCAAACAGCCTTCATTTTCAGCCCTTCATCCCCCTTCTACCCTCCAATTACCTACTATCCCAGACTCCGGGGTCCTACGGGTTCAGTCTGTGAGTATTTTAGGCTGTGACTTCCAAATCAAAACCTCCTATTCACTTTTAATCATCTAGAAGTATGTTGTAATCTCACATTCATTGATGACCCCTTTGCTGTTATAGATTTTTTTTATAAGGAATTATCAAATCAAATGACAACCAGGGCAGGGAAGATAAAACAACTTTGTGTAGCAAAGTGTTGAAGACTTATTATTCATCTAAAATGGCAATCATTATCTACCCCCAGCCAACTGTTGACTGGTGAGAAGGAAATACAAGTGTGGACAAATCTTTGATTTTTCAAAAGTGGCCAGATATACCAACTATGATGAAAAATAACTAGTTTTTAAATGTTCAAAAATAATATTTTGCTAAACATTCTGCAGGCCAATCAAAATATGTCCATTGGCAAGATCCAGCCCTTGGTTTGCCAGTTTTCAATTTCTGATTTATTATTTTTTTTAAGAAAAATTATGCCTCTGCTCTCATTATAGTGAACTCACATAAGAGAAACAAGGACAGATGTTCAATCTGCCTCCAGTTCTAAGAGTTAAATTTGGTATCACCTTAGAACAATGTCCAATGCACAGTAAATAATAAATGTTAAAGCTAGTCTTATTAATGTGATTTATTTGGAACTTTAGTTATATCATCACACTGCAAAAGGCAACAATAACTTCTGCATTCAGAACCAAAAACAGCAGAGCCAGGTGGTAGTTCTGAGAGGTCAGAACAAGGCTGTGTGCCCCCATCATGCCAACACGCTAAGGGATGGCAAACGATTGACTCTCATCTTGACAGGGAAGGGGGAGAAAAAGGACATACAATACCAATTAAGTAGGTTGTTGCCAAGAATACACTTTAACAAATTCTAATTATACCCTAAGTCTTGGCACTCATTTCTCCTTAAAAGAACCTAGGAAAATTCCATCGCAATTTCCATGGCTTGCAGAAATGTATGTTCTCTCAAAAACAACCTGACATGCCTACACATCATTCAAAATCCTCTCCCCTCCCCAAACATTTGTGGGGATTTTAAAGGGCACAAAAAAAGAAATATTAAACACACATGCATATGTGCACACATGCACAAGCACACACACTTAAGCATGCGCACACATGCATAAACACACACACACAAGCACACTTTTTCTTATTCTGCTGCTCCATCATGGTTTCAACTGAGTTTTCCTGATTCTTGCAAAGTCTTTTACATGAATCTGTCTTGGTGCTTTTTGGTAATTATTTGTCAAGAACTGTAGCATCGCCCAGAGTTTCAGCGTAAGCCAGTGTTCAACATTCACATATAGAAGGTGTCGTCCAGCTTGTGGACAGAGCCTGTCTTTCCCCTATGGTCCTTGGGCTCCTTTATGCAGCCGGCAGGCAGCAGTCACAGGAAGGACCATGTTCTTCTCCAGGGCATTTCACAGCCAAGTATTACCAGCTTTCCAAAGTCCTCCCGCTGCTGACAGTACCGTGCCACTGATGGTTTGCTTTTGTCACAACTCATTTGTTTTGTTTTGTTTTATCAGCTGGAGCTCTAATTAGCCAGAGTAAGAATTCTGTCTTCTCCTCTCTGCACATTTACAGAAGAGAATTGAAAGCTGAGCCTCCCGGGGCTATACCTTCTAGTTATTTATCGTGAGGCCATGGACTGGCAGCCAGAAAAGGAAAGGAGCATAATTTGTTTCTCAAGCACCTAGCAGTGTAGATGTGCTGGGACCTGGATGGCTGGACCATTCCCATTCAGGACTAAACACTATGTGTGGGGAAAAAAATGGGTCCTGTCTTAGTTATTTCATGATGATATCTGTTAGAGAAAAGCAGGCCCAAGTTATCTCTTTGCAGGACTCACCATGTAGGTCATGTGACTTCTCTGCATCTCAGTTTCCCACTTGGGAAGTAGGGAACCAAACTCATGTGTTTGTTTTAAAAGTCTTATTAGCTAAGCACAATTATCCCCACTCTACAGATGAGGAAACTCATGTTTCAGGATGGAAAAAGAGCTTCGCACATCGAAAAGTGCTTTACAAATTTAAGTTATTCTTATTATTTATCTAAAACTACTGAGATCTCTTCCCCTTTTCCTTCTCACTTCAACCCCATGGATTAGGAATTTACAGCCTGATGATAACACAAAAGGACATTTAACGATGCAGCTAGGGACAAAGATGTCACAACCCTGGTCAGGGAAAAATAGTTGCCCCTGGAAGAAATAGTGCTCTAATTTTGATGGAAGGATGATTAGAGAATTGAACTTTCCAGCACCACCAAATACGTGAATCTGCTGTTGATTTCCTCACAGTAAAGCAGTTAATAAAAGGATAGTATGTCACTCTGGGGAGAGGTTCCAAGATTCTGATACCAGAGTCCTTGAAGGCAGACGTGACTGTGCTGAGAACAAAGAAGGGAATTCTCAGAGAATAGAAGACGCTATGACTAGAGTCTCAACCTACAGTGGGCATCAGAGTCCCCTGAAGTGCTTGTTAAAAATGTAGATCATTGTGCCCTACCCCCAGAGTTCTTGATTTAGAGGGTCTGGGGTGGCGCCTGAGAATTTGCATTCCTGACAAAATCCCCAGGGGTTCTGATGTTGCTGGTCTTCTGTCTGCGTGTGTCTGTGTCCTAATCTCCTCTTATAAGGTCACCAGTCATATTGGGTTAGGGCCCATCCTAGTGAACCAATTTTAACTAAATTACCTCTTTAAAGATCTTAGCTCAAACTATTGTCACGCTCTGTGGTACTGGGGGTTAGAACTTCACCACATGGTTTTGGGGGTTGGGAAGGGACACAATTCAACCTAAAACAGCCAGTAAACTGAGAGTGATGAGCAAACTCTGCCAACACAGTGACACCAAACTCACAGCAAGCCAGGAGCCAGAAAGCAGATCCCACACACAAGCAGGCACCCTACACAATAGTCCATGGAGTGCGTCCAAGGATGAGAGGTGGCACGCGCAAATATGTTCTTTCTGGAGGGCTTTATGAGACTACGAAAGGGTGACACAGGTTTCAGATTTGAAGGATATGGGGGTTCTCTGGGTCAGTAAAATATATTTGTTTACAGAACATATTCGTTTAACCTGATTTTAACAGATTAAAACCCAAATCCTTTTTAAATGAGGAGCAAGGGTCAGTTGGTCAGTTTGTGAGTGTGTGTGGGTTATCATTTAAGTAGAATGAGTCAACTAGCCTCCTGGAAATTAAACCCATAAGCTTCTGCACAGGGCTAGAGCATTCACACTCTCCAGGCGGCATTTCTCAGCCTCAGCACTAGTGATATTTTGAGCAGAATAATTCTTTGTTGTGCGTGTGTGTGTGCATGTGTGTGTGTGTGTGTGTGTGTGTGTGTGTGTGTGTTGGGGGGGGCTGCTGTCCTGTGTATTGTAAGATGCTGAGCAGCATACCTGGCCTCTAAGCACTAGATGCCAATAGCACCTGCCCCCCAATTGTGACAACCAAAAATGTCTGTAGACATTGCTAATTGCCCCCACCCCCACAGGAGGGGAATACAAAAGAATACAAAATTGGTCCAGTTAAGATTGCTTTGTTTGGACAAATAATCACAAAACTACTATAGACTGGGTGGCTTAAACAACAAACATTTATTTTACACAGCCTCAGGGTCTGCCAAGCCCAAGGTCAGGGCACCGGCAGATTAGGATCCTGGCGAGGGTCCACTTCCTGGTTCATAGGTAGCCCATCTTTTTGCTGTGTCTTCACGTGGAGAAAGGGGAGAGAGAGTTCTCTGAGGTCTTACTAGTCCCATTCCTGAGAGCTCCACCCTCATGGCCAAATCACTCCCCCAAGGCCCCGCCTCCTAAAGTCATCACCCTGGAAATTAGGTTTCAACATTGGAATTTGGGGTGACAGATTCACTCTACAGCAGGTTCCATCTCATAAAACTCCGGGTACGTTACCTCCATTCTCACAAAACAAGTATCGTACTCACTTCTTATTAAGAATCATGGACTCATGGATATTTGCTCACTTTTATACACCTACAAAGTGTCTCTCTGATTCTCAAATCTATACCCATTTTAGTAGGCTGACTCCATGCACTAGAATGCAAGGACAATCGAATTCCTGTAACTGGAAATGACTGGAATCCCCAGAATGGGGATAGTGAAAATAGATCACGTTCCCAGCTCAGAGAAGTGATCCCGTAGTAGTGAAAGTGAGGCCAACGTTCACATCCAGCCGCGCGTGCAAGCGGCAGCATCGGGCCTCCCCCAGGTTCCTTCTTCTCACTGCAGCCTGACAGATGTCTGTCAGAGGAAGCTGAAAACTGGCAGGGTATGAAAAATACACCCAGCCCTCTGCGATTTATCAGGCTAAGTACAGCTTGTCAGCTTGTCACTTACTGTCATGACGGTGCCAGACTGATTCAGGTCCTTTCATCACACACATGACATACTTTGTGTTAGTGGGGAAACCCTTTTGGGAATCAGAGTCCTGTGGCTTGGGAGGTTTTTTTTTTTCTTTGAACGTTTCTTCGATGTCAGAGTAATTCATTGCTTCAAAGGAAGTAAAAGAATAAAAAATATCTGCATAAAAAATATCTGCCAAGAAATGGGCTTGAAAGCCTGTTTGGACAAGCAAAGGGGGCATTTGTTTATTCATTCATATCACAGCTTTCAGGGAACCCTTAATGTGTGCTCATCTTGGGCCACTGAGTGACACACACAGCACACTCCATGCCCTTACAGTTCTCACTGGCACTCTGCAGTGAGATGTTGAATCAATTAACTATAATACAATGGTGCTCAGGTGTTCAATACCAAAAGAAAGGCTAAGAAGCCATATTAGGAACAAAAAGGACAGGCAATACAAATTCAAGGATGCCTTGCTTAATTAAATCATGACATGAGCTATTCAATCTGCTGGTGATACAGAATAAAAGAAACCTACTGGGCTAAAATGATCATTGCATTCAATTCTTCCCCCTATAATCAATCCTTTAGTCCCCATGTGAGTCAATTCAGACAACTGGTGGAAGCACCACCCAATATTTGTGTACCATTCTTCTTTCCACAATTCTTTGCAAATTGTCTTATTTGCAAACTGTCAGCTTAATCTGAATAATTCTTTTTCCTGTTTCTTGTTTTGATCCCTTTGTGTTTCCCAAATGCTCTCACTTTCTTACTGGTTTTAGCTGTTTTTATTGATACTATCAAATGTCTCATTCCCTCTGATGCTTCTCTGCTTTTCTCAGATTTCCTGGGATGAGTTTGCAGTCTTTTAAGCAAAGAGACACTGAGAACTAAGCAGAGCCAGACATATTATTTCTGACTCTGCTAATTTTACCTGTGGCTGCAACAGCATCTCAGGTGAGATTTCAACAAGAACTTGTTTTGAAGCCTTGTGTATGTGGAATCTAAATTAAAGGGAACTACCAGTGTTGATCTGTTTTGTTCTTTCAATGTGAAACGGCAACTTCCCTTTGAAGCTACAGTTTACAAGGCACCACATTTGATTTTGCGTTTAAACTGATTATAAAGGGAACAGATTAGAAGCCGAGAGTAGGACAGAGAAAGGTGAGTCAGAGGGTGAAGTTTATTTTGCCACCAATAAAGGGCAAGACAAAATTGGAACAAAGCAAAGTGTTTAGAAGCTGGTGTTTTACGAGGGAGGGAGACACATATGACCCCTGTTTATTAATAGCTTTCTAAATTCAAATAACCCAGCTAGATGTCCTGACATAACAGTAACATGGCCAGATCATCTCGTACGAGTCTTCCCCCTGCTTTGCCCAGGAAGGAAAGAGCTATGGAAGAATAAAAATGTCCTTCCCCAAGCCCCAGGTGGTTCAGCACGTGTCCTGGGCACAGACAGAACTGAACTCGGTAACTCAGGGGCTCAACGCGTCTGATAAGAGATTGGAAGAAGTACAAGAAAACAGTCCATTTCCCTCACTTATTTTTCCATGTGATTTTTTCTCTCCCCTTGTGGGCAATAAAGCAGAGAGAAAGTGTTCCTCAGTCATTTTCACCCACTCAGCAGCACTGGATAAACTCCAAAACAGCAAAATTAAAATGAGCACTTCCTTCCCTCTACACACATCATCTACTCCAAACAAACTGGCAAGGCCTATCCATTTTTGAGCACTTATGATATGCCAGACTTGATTCTTAGTGCTTTACCTACATTTATATACTTTGTGCTCTTAGAACCCATACAAAAACCCATGAAGCAGGTCTTGATAGCCTCATTTTATAGATTAAGAAACTGAGGCTCAGGGAATTTAATTAACTAATCCAAGTTCTCATACATCCCTACTAAGTGGCCAAGCTGTGATTTGAATCAAGGTCAGCGTGACTCAGCACTGTCCTGAGCCTTCCTCCTGGCATGCACGTGTGCAAATCGGTACTGACCCTTTCTTCCTAGAACCTGCCTTGTGCATGCCTTCCGGGACGCTATTCCTGTTCACGTCCATTCACCTACTCTTTTCATTCCCTCAGTGCCTCAGCGCAACTGCCATTCCCTTTCACAGAGCTGAGTCCGGCCCTTCCAGGAATCAGTCGCTCCTCGGAAATCTTATGGCGCTCCTTTCCTTGTCATTTAACAAATGCAACCTTCTGTTGTTCATCTGTTCTGCATCAGGGGTTAGAAGCTGACATAAGCTGTGTATCCACTGAATATTCAGACAGTGTTATGCTGTAATCCTTCCTGCCAAGATGCATGATGACAGAAACAGGAATGTTTTGCCAACCCATTGTATCCCCAAGCCTGGCAGAGTGACTGACACTTAGTAGGTACTCACTACATTTTTTTTTCTTCAAATAAATACATATGTTAGAGGGACATTGAAGTTGAAAAAGCATGAGATCTGCATGCCGAAAAGGCCTAAAGAAGTAGCTTGTGAAAGTGATTTATTGTCAGTAAAGATTAATCCAAATCGTGGGGTGAGTGTGGAATAGGAAAGTTAGTGGGTTTTTTTGTTTTTTGTTTTTTTTGTGGAGATTTTATTGGGGAATTGGAGAAGGGGAACAGTGTTGGGGAGTTGGGGAAGGGGAACAGCCGAGCTGTTGTTCTTCAATCTTAGTTGTGGAGGGCGCAGGTAGCTCAGCTCCAAGTCCGGTCACCATCCGGCCACCCGTCAGCAGATCTCGGCCGCTCAGCTCAAAGTGCTGTGTTCAATCTTAGTTGAGAGTGGATGTAACCCACCATCCCATGGGAAAGTTGAACTGGCAACCTTGTTGTTAGGAGCATGTGCTCTTACCAGCTGAGCCATCCTGCCACCTGGTTGGCTGCTCAGTGGCAGCTCAGCTCGGGCGCAGTTCACTGGCCCATGTGGGAATCGAACCGGCGACCCTGTTGCTCAGAGCTCGCGCTCTTAGCCAACTGAGCCATTTGGCCAGCCCAGGAAGGGCAGTTTTAAGTGCCACCTGAAGTATGCCATTCCCATTGTCCCCTGCCCCATCAATCACCACCCTACCCGATAACTCTAGCAGATAGCCAAAATACCGGGGCTTAGAGTTTATAAAACAAATAAATAATAGTGTTGCTTCATTAAGGTCTCTGTAAGGCACAGAGCACACAAAGTGCTGCTTTTTAGCCCAAGAAATAGACCAAAGCAACAAGTGGGCACCAAAGGTATTTTCCTCTTTTGAGCAAGGCAGTCACCAAGGAGGCAGAGATCCGTGAGATGTGAGAAGAGAGAAGACCATAGCAGCCTGATTAGGAAGCTGGACTGAACTGCACGTGGAAAGATGACAGGACAACATTACAGATCAGTGCTGTCAAGAGAAAACTCAGAAGAACCAAAAGCCACTAAGAAAACATGGCAGCCTCTCAGGGTGGCCAAGAGACTTGCCCCGGTAAGGCATGGTGAAGAGTCCATGAATTCCACCTAACAGGCAAGAAACCTGTGTTGGTTAGCACAAATGAGGCACACCCTCAGAGTGTCCTGAACTAGTTGGGGGAAATTTCAGCTGGGAATGTTAGGCCCAACATAATAGATGATCCAGAGAAATATTGCTGGTTTGGGTATTTGTTGTCTACTATTACTGTGAACTTTTTTTTTCTGTGTAGACTCAGCATACTCTGGTTATACCAATATGTGCCCTGACTTCTGTAAAAGAGTGCAATCTCTTAGAAGTTGGGAAGTAAATTATATTCATCTTGGTGTCTCAACTCTTGGCAGGATGTTCTCCATTAGATCCTACTAAATAAACACTTGACACAAAGATAATAATGGTAATATGAATCTTAAAAAGATCATCAAGACACCTTAGCTTTCTCCACTCCAAAATAGTATATTCATTATGACAAATAATTATACCTTAATCAATCAAAGATGCCCCCCCCCAATAAAACAGACTTTTGTATTTTTATAAGAGTCTTCAGTGCACATTCTGCTGCCTCAGAGAACGACACTTTGAGGAATCCAGGGTCAAGCAAACTTGCCAAAATCCACATAAACACAGTCCCCCCAGACATCACAACACAGAGTAGAGAGCTCAGTCTTTTCCAAAAGAAAATAGATAAAACATGAAAACAATCTGGCCACTGCAGGGGTCCATTTGTCCCCCTGTAGAATGTCAGATGCACCTAAAGCAACAAGAGCCCATTAGACTGTGAGTTGCCAGGAAACAGACTCTCTTTTCTACACTCTAATAATGCCTTTTTGCCACAGTGAGAGAGCTGGAATCATGATATTCAGAGAGCTGGGAGAAGATGACTCTTAATGACCCTTCTTTCCTAGAAGTTGAGGTAGTGGTGTTCTAATCTAAACTATCTTGAAAATAGTTGGGTGTTCTTTGGAATCAGGGTATTGATGATAGTGGAAAGTGAAAATCGGTTAGCCTTTGTGAGAGCCTCCTCACAATAACATCAAATCTCTTTTATGATTCTGTAGATCTTAGTTATTAAACACATCAGATCAGCTTGTGCTGCAAATGATCAAAACATAACTATGAGGTGGGACGATTAAGTTCGCGAACTCATCCTAGAAAAAGTGCTACATAGCTCATTGCTGAATATCACTACGGTCACCTTTGAAGTACTCCCCTTGGGAAGCTATGCACCGACACCAGCACCTAGTCCACCCTTCAAAACAATTTTGGAACCCTATTTATGGAATGGCCATCAGAGCTGTCATCATATTACCCTTGATGTCCTGAATGTCATCAAAATGTCTTCCTTTCAGTATTTCCTTTATCTTTGGCTAAAGTAAGAAGTCATTGGGGGCCAGATCAGGTGAGTAGGGAGGGTGCTCCAATACAGTTATTTGTTTACCGGCTAAAAACTCCCTCACAGACAGTGCTGTGTGAGCTGGTGCATTGACGTGATGCAAGAGCCATGAATTATTGGCAAAAAGTTCAGGTCATTTTTGTCTAACTTTGTCACACAGCCTTTTTAGCACTTCCAAATAATAAACTTGGTTAATTATTTGTCCAGTTGGTACAAAGTCATAATGAACAATCCTTCTGATATCAAAAAATGTTAGCAACATCATTTGACTCATGATTTGGACTGACGGAGCTTTTTGGTCATGGAGAATTGGCTGACTTCTATTGTGCACTTTGACACTTTGTTTCAGGGTCATATTGGTACACCCATTTTTCATCACCAGTGATAACATGGCCCAAAACATTGTCCTGCTTCTCCAAAAGGTCTTGGCAAACTTCGACTCTCCTTTGCTTTTGTTCATTGGTGAGCTCCTTCGGGACCATTTTTGCACATGCCTTTCTCATGCCAAGATTTTCAGTTAAGATTTTCCTAACTGTTTCTTTATTGATGTTTACTTGGTCTGCTGTGTTTCTCACAGTCAGCTGATGATTTTGACACACAATTCGATGAGTTTTTGCAATGTTTTCATCAGTTCTGCTTGTTACTGGCCACCCTGACCTCTCTTCATCAGTGACGCATTCTCTTCCCTCAGAAAAACGTTTATCCATTTGTACACTCCCATTTTCTTCATGGCATTATCTCCATAAACTTGGAGTAACATGTCCCTGATTTTACTTCCACTCTTGCCAAGTTTAACAAGAAATTTAATGTTTGTTCGTTGCTCTAATTGAAGCTCATTCTCGCGACTGCACACAAAAACACACAACAACAATAATGAATGACACTCAGCAAGACACTGCCACACGTCCACACCTGTGAGACACTGATATATGAAGGTTATGAAACCTTACCAAGCTATTTGTACTGTGCTGCCTGTGTAAGCCCACGATGGCAAGTTCACAAACTTAATTGGCAGACCTCGTATACATGGCAAAAGGGAGAGTTGGGGGCCAAGGAATCAGGCTGCCAACAGCTCTAGGCTACAGTTAGACTTAGAGAAGGCTGGGGTGGGGGGCGCCTAGAACATTACCAGGATGCTCTCCAATCTCTCAAGTCAGCTTTTCTCTTGAGTTCCAACTTCCTTCTTTCAGATTGGCTTTGTTCAGAGGGTCAGAGCATGACCATCTACTGCTCCTCACTTGATCTCACAGCTTCACTCATCATCAAAGGGATTACCCCTCTTCCCTGAGTCAAATCTGGAAAGACCCTAGAATGGACTGGCTCAACTTGGGTCACTTGCCCATCCCCATGCACAGATAGGTGGGTTACTGTGATACAAAGCTTCTGCCAGGAACACATGATATGAGTGGAGATTGGAGACATTTCTAAAAGGGAGGGGAATACTATTCCAGAAGTAGGGAGAGCAGTAGGGTAGGTATTAATAATGGCCTACTCTACCATTGTATTCTAAAACTCTGATTCAGAAAAGGAATAGTATGCATTTAAAGTTAATTTAATATACTGTACAACAGATTCTATCTGGATTTCCATTGTCTTGCTGTTTTTAAAAACCCTTCTGCTATTAATCCGGGCAATAAATAAATTACTAAGTGCTTTATAACCAAAATATAAAATCTTTCAAATATAAATAAATAAGCAAGCACACCAACTATTTTATAAATGTTAAATGTTCTCCTCACTATAATTTAACCAATCCATATGTTATGCTCTGGACATAGTTCTCACTTTTGCATATAGACTGCATTCTCTAGAATGTTCTTTCTCCTTGTTTCTATTCATCTTCACCTGTCCCTTCTTTCAAAATCAGGTTAGAAGCTCATCACCTCCATGAAGCTTTCTATGACCAATTCGGCTTCTTTATGCAGATACTCAGTGCTTTTGTTGCAGAGTTTGCTCTTTTATCTTAAGTTTGCTTTTACAATCAAGACGCTTTTCCTTCTATAAATAACAGAATTTCACTCTTGAAAGCGCTAAGTACAGAGTCTGGTATTGAGTGTGAACAAGTACATTATACATGGCTTTCACCTATGGTTCAGAAAGAAAAAGATACTAAGGCAAAAATCTAAGGGTATACTAAGGAAAAATAACTAATATGCTCTTTTTTCATAAATAATCATCATTAAAATGAGCAACCCTTAATAGCTAATATTGTTTCAAACCTCAGCTTGTTTCAGGCAAATTTAGTACAATGTCTTATTTCAATCATGGGTCATTGGGTATCACAGTGTGTCAAGTGCTGTGTTAGGCAATTCTGGGAAATCAAAGATGAGAAAGAAGAATATGCTTATCAAGCAACTCATAATTCAGCAGGAGTGAAAGGTCATGCTTGGAGAACAGCTGAATTAATGTGTTGGAGAAGGAAAGTGAGTACCAGTGGAGATGAGCCTCAACTTCTCTAGAAGAATTGGGCCAACCTGTCCACTGTATCTTTTGCCTATTCCCATTATAGCCTGTGTAATTGTTTCTCCCCTTGCTTTTCATCTTTCAACCTACTCCTCACCCATACTCCCACTCTTACCTGGGCAGAAACTGTACCATTTATATTTGTATATAATTCCATAAAGCATTAATAAAAATCTATTTTTTTGAGTGAATGCATGCATGCATGCATGCTAACATGGGATGGACACAGACAGTCACGTGCCTTGGACACATAGCTCAAGGATTGGGATTTTATTCTGAAAGCAGTAGTTAGGCATCCCAGCTTCCAAAAGAGGGAATAAAGATTCAGTTTGTATTTCATAAAGAACACCTAAGTGTAAGTGGAGTATGAACTGGGTGAACCAGGAAGAGTCTAGAAGCTGTTATAATATTCTAGATAAGAGCTGATAAGGTCTGAACTAAGGCAGTCATAACGCGGATGCAGAAGCCATGACAAACATTTGTGAGATAGAATTTGGTTTCTGCTTGGAGTGGAGTTAGAGGAAGAACCTAGGGTAAAGCCATTTTGAAGTGAACAAAAGAGTCTGGGCAATTTCTTAAAGATTGTTGTAATAGCGTCTTTTCTTGTGCACACAGGGTTGATTGATAGTGTAAGTTGCACAAGCCCACATAATCAGCATCCCTTGTCAATGCTAAATTTTTTTTTAACCTTTGGATTCCCAACACTTTCAGTAAGATACACTTGGCTTGGGTATTTCATGAACTGCCACAGTACTTGTTAATTTTATAACTTACATAATTATTCCCTTTTATGTGTCTTAAATGTCAAGGTTTCTGAAGTAACAGCAGAAGAGCAAATTAGGTAACTTGTACTGAACTTATGAAGTCCCAAGTATTTAGCAACCTTTCGACATCTGCAACTTCTGCAAAATAAAATTATGACTCCCTGGAATCTCGCCTCAAAATGATGCCTCTAACAAGGTGTAATTATTTCACTGAAGTTGGAGATGATGTTCAAGCAGGAACTGGACTGTCGTTCCATTTCAGCCCTCCCCCTGCCCCAAAGAAGCGACCCTCCCCAACTTAGGCTGAGAGCCCAGTGGCCAGTTTGCTGTAAGGATGTGTTACAAAAAAAAAAAAAAAAGAAACAACTGGACCAGCTAGCTCAAACATTTCAGGTTCATGGCTAAAACTCGAGGATTAGGAAGTAGATGTCGTCAACCTGATTCAGTTCTCCACCCCCACGTCAGTCTAGATAGAGAATTCTGTGGGCTGGGGAAGAAAAGATATTAGAGACAGATTAGATACAAATCCTGAGAGCTAACCATTAATGAGACAGGTGGGGAGGCTGTGTCCTAACCCCTGGCTCCTTCGGGCTCAGCATCCACCGGAAGCCAAAAATACATTAGCCCTCCAATTAAGTTGTTGGATTCAAAGTTGGGAGAACACAGGACTCAATGTTCAGGTGAAGTCCTCGGAAAGCAGATGGTTGTGCCAGTGTGGTATGGCCACCCCAGAGTGCAAAGAGAGAGAGCTAAGGACAACCCAGGAGGCCTTCAGCCCAAAGGTTGTTGTGGTCCCCCAGACTGGGTTCAGGAGTTGGCTGAGAGACAAAGTCCTTACGGGTTACAGAGAAATTACAGCAGGGGTGCTAGTACAGAGACTACAAAGTGGCCTGTCCAGTAGGAGCTCGGCTGAGAATACTGTTAAAATGTGACAGGTACCATAATGATTGAGACGAGGCAGAGAGTCAAATGAATGGACAGCAGCTCGCCGCCAAGAAAAATCCAAGTCATGTAATAAACACTTCTCTGCCATGTGCATAGCCTTCTGAGCATAACATTAACTCCAGGGAAAAGAAGGGTGTCGTCAAATAAACTCAAACCTGAAACTACAGATAACAAACTTAAACATGACCGGGTTTCCCTGGTAACGACTAAATTAAAATGTTTGCATCAGAAACCATGGGGACTGGAGATAGAAATTAAGTTGTTATAAACCAACTAAGGAATTTACACATTTGCTCATGTGAGTAAAAGTAGCTTTGAAATTTGTACTTAAGTGTCTAAGCCAGAAGTCAAGGACAGAAGCTCTGACTAGACAGACCGAACTTTGAAGCCCTAACTTTGAAGCCAACTCTGTCAATTACCATCTATGTGACCATGAATGTCTAACTTATGCTCTCTAAGCCTCAGTTTTCTCATCAGACATCCTCATCTGACTCAGATTTCTGGGTTTTTGGGGTTTTTTTGGTTTATTTATTTACCGAACTTAATTCCTTGCTCACCGATCCTACTAGGACTAGCAAACAGATCCCATCTTTTGTTCCTGATCTTTTTCCTTGGTCTACATCTGGTTCACCCAAGATCCTTATTTCCAATTTCAGTCTCTAATTTCCAATTGCTCCTTTTCTGGGCTTTCTTAACCCAGAGTCATGCCCTCACAACACCTAACCCAGGCAGGAAATTTCAGCCTGTACCTGCAAACCCAGCTTCTGACATCGTTGTGGGAGTAGCCTTCCTGGGGGGGGATACACTTTCCATGGAGTTGATACTGTTCTGATTCTGACTGTAGAATCACAAAGATTTTAGGAGAGGATAAAGAGATTTAACTAGTGATTGGATTAGAGGGAGCTTGTAAAGCATTTGGTGTTAAAACGTTAAATATCAAAGCTATTCATAGAACCCTTGTATGTACAGTGAGTTCCCAGAAAATAAAATAATAAGGACAGAAAATATCCATACCAGTGAGAAACATTAGCACTGTTGGAGGGTTACAAGCAGAAGCACAGAGAACCAAGACACCAGCAATACACAGGGAAGCCAACTGTGCCTTTGAGTTCTCATCACCCTTGGATCTACCATATTCATCTTAGTAGTCAGTCATTACATCAACTCTCCCAAGATCACTCAGAGTGGGAATTGTGTCATTGTACAGACACCGACACCCTACTGATGTCCCTCTATCCATTCCAAGCATTCCCAGGATATCTAAAGCCCTGTGTGTTTTCCTTCCCAAGTTCCCCTTGCTTTCCCCCACAGTGAATCAGCATCCTTCACTGGCTATTTTTCATTGACATGGAGTTCTCTCTTCTTTAATGCCATGAGCATACATTCCTAAACCATAGCTACCTAATTTTGTTCCATAGGTATTTCAACTGTGTATATTTCATTTATTTGTTTATATCCTTACTTCTTACATGAAGAGTTTGGGGTGGCTTATAATGAAACCAAGAGTCACAAAATCACAGTAAAATATAACTTAGAATTGTTAAAGTTAGTAACAGAGACATACAATTCAAACTAGCAAAGTAAGACTTGGGAAAAGAAGAAAAATCAGCAAAGTGATTATCATTTATTAATAAATATAATGAAACTGAACTTCTATTCTATTCTAATTCAGACATGTCAGACTATTCAGATTTCAGTTTAAACCATGGAGGATTTACTGTAAAATGTATAGATGTGAAATGCCCCATGCTTTCTCATACAATGATGGCAATCTCTTCCGTCCCCCAACTCCCCCTAGAATGGCCCATCACTGGTCCTCCTCACCTTTGGAAGGAGAGGTGTGGTCATGGTGACCGAGGATATAGTCAGGGTAGCCTGTAGGGCTAATAACAACAAGAATATGTACAAAGACTTACTGAACACGTACTATGAATCAGGCACTGCACTGAGCTCCATAAATATAATCTTTGCTACAATCCTCACAACGTACCTTGGAGCTGCCCTGTTTCACAGATAGGGAAACTGAGACTTAGAAAGGTTAGGCATTTGCCCAAGATTAAACAGTTAGTAAATGGCCACCCGAGATTTCAGGATTTGTTGGGATGACTGATATCCAACTGTGCCAGCCTGCCTAGGATCCCGAATTCACTCCTCCCCCACCTAGTGTATGTGTAGCTTCTGTCTCAGCAATCAAACCCGTACCATAGCCATGCTGATGTATTCCATTAATATTTTTTAACTCAACCATGCTGATGTATTCCATTAATATTTTTTAACTCCAGACTTTTCCAACATCTGAGTGGAACCAGACACCTTGGAACAAGTGACAATGTGCAAACACTGAGGCTGTCCTGAACCAATGGGTGCCAAAGCTTTGGCAACCATTTCCCTCTCCTTTCCTCAGAGGCCTGAGACACAAACTTCCCAGCGAAAAACTAGGACCCCTTCTGGGGCTTTAGGACCAATCACATGAGATTTAAGAGACTTTGTCCTAACGATCACGGTTGGCTTGGTTCTCAACAATGGTTAAAATCTAACCATTATGCCCCTATGAACAAAATGCATCCATTCAAAACTCTTGGGAGATTTTGCTGCTTTTGTTAAAAAAAAAAAGATTGAAAATATTATAAACTTACTCATTTTACTAGAAAATATTTAACATTTGAAAGTACCTCAAGAGGCACATCTGAAAAATCCCAAAATAGATATTCTACATTTTACATTCAACCTATTTTCCTGTGCTTAATTGATTCCATTATTCATGTTTTCTACACCCAAAATGTACTGACTTTTTCTTAGTGCTTATGCACTTCAAGAATGCATAGTTATTAATCAAAGGATCTGTTCATCACTTAGCCAAGCTATCCATGTTAAATTCTTTTCATCTTCCCCCATAAGTCAGTTCTTCCAGCTCCTTCATCATTTTCATTACTCATGTTCAAGTTCTTTCCAGTTTATCTGAGATGCTCAATATTTCCCATTGTTAAAAATCCCACAGAAAGGGATACTTCATTTCCAAAATCATGACATTGTGATTCCCTAATTAAAGTTACCTTGACATAAACATGTTTTGCTTTCTGCTGCTCAACGCAGATTTCATTTGCTACCTTTCAAGATGCCAGCTTTTCAGGTTTGGTTTCATTAAGAATTTTTTCCTGGGCCGGCTGGGTGGCTGAGTTGGTTAGAGCACGAGCTCTGAGCAACAGGTTTGCTGGTTCAATTCCCACATGGGCCAGTGAGCTGCGCCTTCTGTAACTAGATTGAAGACAATGACTTGAGCTGAGCTGACACTGAGCTGCTGGTGGGCAGCCGGGTGGCTCAGTTGGTTAGAGCACGTGCTCTTAACAACAAGGTTGCTGGTTCGACTCCCACATGGGATGGTGGGCTGTACCCCCTGCAATTAGATTGAAAATGGCGACTGGACTTGGAGCTGACCTGCGCCCTCCACAACTAAGATTGAAGGACAACAACTTGACTTGGAGCTGATGGGTCCTGGAAAAAACACACTGTTCCCCAATAAGGTTTTTTTTTTTTAAAAGAAATTTTTTTCTGGTTGCTCATTGTCTACCTGAATTTGGGATGATACCCTAACAAACATAAGATTCTAGCTGGTGTTTCAGAGCCAGAAAGGGCTAGAGGTCTGAAGTCTTTGAT
Source organism: Hipposideros armiger (assembly GCF_001890085.2). Classification (NCBI taxonomy): domain Eukaryota; kingdom Metazoa; phylum Chordata; class Mammalia; order Chiroptera; family Hipposideridae; genus Hipposideros; species Hipposideros armiger. The sequence continues at coordinate 4,272,359 of NW_017731372.1, forward strand.
GAAATGAATTCACCAGAGCTCATTTCAATACCAAGAGCAGTGAGTCTACAACTTCCAGATTCCTACCTTTATATACATTTATAGACAAGTCACGAGATTGTTCCCAGGTTCCCTTAATTCAGGTATCTGCGTACAATCATGTTCTCTGCCTTCAGTCATTTCCATGACACCCTGTGCCCAAATGGTTTTTATAGTATTTGAGGGTTAGTGGCAGAAGTGTCCTTATAAGAAAGGCTGGTAGAATCTCCTGGCAAAATTTGGCTTAGGGAACCAAGATGTATATAATTTACATTTTGACATTGATAGCTCAATGACCATACAATCCTTGTCAATTTCTCCTTCCTCTCCTTGTTCTCTTGGACTGATATGTAGACATTATTATCCCTACCAAACAATGGAGGTAAGGCATGAAAAGTAGAAAAACAGGAAATGAAATCACTCTTCAGTGAGTGAGTCCTATGCCAACAGATTATTATTCCTTTTTGCCAGCTCTGGTCTTCAAGTATTAGAGCCAGCTTTCTCTGTTCCTAAATGTAGCACAAGGCTTCAAAAAGTACATACACATAAACAAATAAACTCCATAAGTGACAGCCAACCAAAACATGGTTTGATGTCAGCTATAGATTTTATTTACTAAAGTTAGTATTACAGTGCTTGGCTATGGACAATCAAAAATGAGCTATAAGTGAATTACCCTTACCAAGATCAAACAGCTAAAAGTAGCAAAATAGATAATTATCATCTCTTAGAACCAGCCTAATAAAAGAATCACAGTGTATTAGGAATGGATGTTTTCCAGTGAAGCTCCGTATAAAAGTCTAATTACTACTAAGTATGCTAAATCTTGAGGCAGAACTTTGGTCATTTAATGAATTTGCCAATCCATTGGAAGGCATCACAGACATACCCGCATGAAATCTTGCCATCTAAGAAAATATAAGACTTGTGATTATAACTTATGAATAAGTTAGCTCTCATCTGAATCAGAAATGATAATGTACTCATGCATTTTGTCATCAGTTACCTTTCTGTTCCTAATATTTTAACAACAAATTACTATATAAATTAGAAGCAAATCTTTAACATTATTATTAAAATCAGAAAGATATATAGTTTGAGGTATAATGAGGCTAAAATTTCTTATGGGATCTTGGGTGTGATTAGCTACTAATGTCTGATTAGAAGTTTCTGGATGTTTTCTACTGTGGTCTTGAAGTTAATTATCAAAGAGTCAGGATAGACCTCTGGAAACCGATCTCTGTGTGCTAAATGAAGTAGGGGTTACTGTCAGTGATTGGGTATCTTTTTACCAAAACTTTGATCAACTGGAAGTTCAAGACTTTGGAATCTCCTGATCATCAGAAATGTTTAAGTTGCTCAAACATGACAGCTAATAATAAGTGTAGTATTTATTTGGTAATTAAGGGTCTAGGCATATTGAGAGTCAATATAGAAAACATTCACTGGTGACCCCAGCACAGTAATGTACACGTGACTGAGATCCGTCTTCACATAAGCCCTCAGTGTATGTCATGAAATTCCCTTTCCATGGCAGCTGATGTGACATCACATCCTAATTTCTGTCTCTTGTTCTGCAAAAGCACGGATGGGAACATTCTAATTCATTCACAGCTCTCATTTGCTTTTTAACTAGACAGGGCTGCTGAGGTGTAGTTGTTCTACGTGTAAATTCAGCACCATTTTCTTCGGCATGACACAAAAAAAACAGCGGGTAGAATTATCCCTAAGGATGACAAACTGTGACAATCATGATAAATATGAAGAGAAGGAAACTTAATGCCTTTGACATGTCAAGTGATTTCCAACCATTATTTTCTTTAATCCTCAAAGCAACCCTGTGAGGCAGAAAACAGCATCTCCATTTTGGAGGTGAGAAAACTGAGGCTTGGCAAAGTTGATGAAGCTTGAGTCCGCATTGCTTGGCATCAGATCCAGAGCTGTGAGATTCCAAAGCCTGTGGTCTTCCCCTTACTCCAGGTTGTCTCTTTTAGGGAAGCATCATTATAACATGGAGGAGAAACAGGGAAAGACTTCCTCGCAAATAAATTAGAGTCAGTAGCAGCATGTAAAAACGTTTGAAGTGCCCAGTTAAAATTTGTAGACGGAAGCAGATATGCTGATCAGGCAGGAAAACCTGGTTCAAGAGGGGAAAATATAAGCTCTCCAGGAAGGGCCATAAATAAAGAGCATCTCTCCTCCTTGAATGAGCTCTTCATGAGCCTCCAGAGAGAAGGATCTGAACCAAACCAGTGGGGGCCGGAAAGCCAGAAGCCTTCCTGAGGGCACCTGACATTGGGGAGGGGCTCCCAGAGATGCCATCTCCTCCACGGCTAGTCAAACTGGGGCACGGTAAATGGTAAACCCCCATTTGCAACAGTTCCACCCAAGGTACCGACCACATACCTCAAAGTTGGTGCCAGGTTCTGTGATCAAGAATTCCCTTGTTCTTCAACCACTTTTGCCTTTATTAGCGTTCCAGGCAGGGGATAAAGAACCTCAATCCCCAACAGCACAGGCCTGACAAAAGGTTGTCCAGAAAACTGAACAGCCTGAGCAAAAAACGAGGCAGGCAAAAGGAATGACTTAAAGGAGACAGGCACTGCTGTGACAAAGCGGTCTCAGAACACTGGGGGGCAGCGCTACCCACCTCGGGCAGTGTTGCTGGGAACCGGCCCTTGTCAAGCAAAGACCCCAGGCCCACATCACACAATGACAGCCCCACCAGTGGCTCGGGCCACATATCAAAGCACAAACAAATCTCCTTCCCTAAGATGTTCTGTGTTAACACTCAGGTCTCTTAACCCTCCAAACTCAAAGGAGGTGGGTCTTTAAAGATGCTATCAGCTCTCAGCTTGTAACAGTACTCCTTTACGTATTTGCAGGTTT
>NW_017731372.1:4275694-4276923 GCF_001890085.2 Hipposideros armiger
AAACGAGTTCCAATACACACTGCATTGGCGGTGCTGCTACTCAGGAGCAGGGAAGAGAGACACAAATCAAGGATTGCTCCTTCTCCCAGGCTGCCCCACACTTTCCACAGTGCTCTGTCTCCCACCCGTAAGAAACAAATTTAGGCCTATATAGCTCCTATTCATTACAATCTGATTCTTCTCTCCTTTTAGCCCCTCCCTGCCATTCTGACAAAAATAAAATAAAATAAATGAAATAAAATAAAATAAAAATGATTCTTTTCCCTCATGAATCTTTGGAACAACAGTTTTAGGTTCATTGTTTAAGATTATGAAAAAAAAAATGCCAATGACAAAGAGCAATCTCTCGAAAATCTACATTACTTGCAATGTAGAAAAATCTAACATTTCTCCCTGTCACCATATAAAATCTTTGGCCTCTAGCTCATCTTCAATTATTTCAGAATAATTTTAGAATCAAAATCAATTCATCCCCTCTTGAAGAGCCTCCTCCTGTGTCAGTCTCCAGGGAGGGGCTCTTGTAAATGTGATCTCGGGTATTCTGTCTCAAAGCAGCCCTGTGAAGCAGGTCTTATTACCACCCTCACTGATGGGGAAACTGAGGCAAGGAGCGTATAATCATCCACTGTCTATCATACAGCTGAGCGGGAGAGTTAGGGGAGCAGAAATCAGAGCCTCATGACTCGAAGCCCAGGGCTCTAAAGAGACACATTATCCCTCATTTTTCTCTAAAACCAAGTTGTATAGGACTTTTTTTAAATGGCTTATTATTGCTTACAGTTTTAGGGAATTTAGAAAGTATTTAAAAGCAAAATTAAAAGCTAACTCTGCACATAAAGTTTTAATGCTTATGATCAGAGACCTTAAACACATTCACCAAAAAAACCATTATGATGAAATAATGCCTCAGTTTGGTGCAAAGTTTTATACATTTGAGGATTTTTATAAATACTTCCATTTCAATAGAGTGGCTGGTGTGTCTTCAACTCTGGCTGCCTTTGCTTTTCAGAGGAACAGCATTTCAGACTTACTAAACACCCTTGGTCCTCACACCCTTGGCAAGTGAATGAAACAGTTATTCTGAGCATTAAGTCAGACCAAACACCTGAAGAAACAAAATCAAAGGAGAGAATATATGGGGCTGTCGGAAAAGTTATGACACATGTTTGCAACAGATGGCACCAGTTCATTTTTGGAAGTACTAGAGTCACTCGTATCTATGTTATTGC
>NW_017731372.1:4278408-4299122 GCF_001890085.2 Hipposideros armiger
AGGCTCAAGGCCGAGCTTCCAGGGACAATGCCCAGAATCGTATAGCAGGACTGACGTGATGAGGAAAAGGTTGCTGCCACCATCAGGCACTGGGTACTATATTGTCATTTCTGTGCCAAGAGATAAGCCTCACATTCATGGCTCTTGCCCGTGTTGACAGAATGAGGGACAGAGAGTGAGCGCCTGTACTGTGTCGTTAGCTACAGAGTAAAAAACTGTAACAGGTGAATGTGACTGGCCGATCCTTCATCACACGCCTGCACCCTAGTATAAAGGTCATCTCCAATTTTATAGAGGAAGGAGGTTTTTGCCGCCCACCGAAACTCGAGAGGTAAAAAATTCCCAAATGTTAGAAGGGAGGGGTCCTAAATGTGTTTCCAAAACAAAATAACAACTGTAAGATCCATAATAGATGTAACAATTCCTGGTTTTGAATTGAGAAAACCAGGGAGGTATAGTGACTAGCCTGAATTCACAATGACCAAGCCAGTCTTGTGGGACTGAGCCCTTAACCTGTGGGTTCTGATGCCATCTCCAGGTAGATCATGTCAGAATTGAGTTGAACTATAAGACACCCAGCTAGTGTCAGAGACTTGCTTGTTGGATGGTTTGGGGAAACCCCCTCGCCACACACCAGAATTGGGTGCAGAACCCTTATAACATGTAAAGGAGTTGAGCATGCATTGGGGTACATACTCTATGGACCTCTTGGTTATCCACCATCTTGTAAGCTGCATACCTGCCCTTGGTCAGGACTACATTTTTTAAGGCCGTTTGTACAATGAACAGTTTGGGAGACAGAAAGAGTGTTTCCCTCTGAAGTAAATGGTAGATATGCTTAGTAGCCGCTAGAGTATTTGGGTTTTTTCTAAGCTCAAGTTTCCCTCCTATAATGCGACCCATGGCATACACAGGTATCTGGCCCTCTTGGGGTCACCATGTAGGAACTGAGGTTTGGGGAAATGGCACAACACAATGGTGATGCTCTCCAGCTACTGTTACTGCTTTGAGAAAGCTGTGTCTTCCACCAGCCTCTGTGAACCTGTGGCAGGCTAACTTCAGAGCTTGTAAGTAGGCTAAAACCCAATTCTTTACAGTTCTTGAGAGTACTTTTTCCTAAACCATGTTAGTCAGAGGGTTTTTATAGGTTCATACTTTGGCTTGTGTTTGGTATAGTTATCTACTCATCCCTAGAGACTAGTGCTATGTATTGAGAAAATCAAAGCATCCACACGTACAGTGATATTTGGTATAATGAAGAACAAAAATGCTAAAAATTACCATTTGTTTTCAAGGTGCCTATGCTATTTGTTGCACAACTATCAAGTGGAAATCACGTGTATTTGGTTTATTCAAGTCTCAGCTCTGCTCCATGCCACCTGTCTGAGACTGCACAAGCCACCTGATTTTGTTTGCATTTGAATTTATCATTCACTACACAGAGATAATACAACCTGTACCACATAATTTGCATGAGCGTGAAATAAGATGATAGTGTTTGAATAATGGTAATACATTTTGCTACCAAGCTACTCTAAGTCATCCAACAGTGTCTCTTTTGGGGAAACTTCGCTATTGAGGAACACTGAGGAAAATTGTCAAGATGAGTTTATTCGTCACCTAGAACATTTTATTGTTAGGTCACTGACAACCATTTGCCTGTTTCTGACAATCTCAGTTTTATCTTCCTTAAAGCTTTGCCAAACTCAGGGGAAATGATGAGGCCAAATGCATTAGACGTTTGAAAATATGACCCCCATCCCAATCTCAGGGTATGATGATTTCCTTCCCCATAACCGATAACATCGTATACCCTATAATCCTGGTCATCAATACTTGAAAAACTATAGCCATAAAACCACCATGACTGTCTATATCTCCAGGCAACTTTTAGAGATATAGCTGCTGAAATGCTAAAAATGAAGCCATATGTCAATTCCCCAAAACACATTGAACACTAGTTTCTTAAAATGTAAGTAACAGGTGAGGTTTTTGTTTCTGCTTTTAAATCGCAGTGAAGCATCTCATTCCCAAACTGGTGAAGCCCAAGTGCACAGCAAAGCCAGTTCTAAGCTGCCTATTTACAGCTTTCAATCTGCTGTGAATTCTGAGCAGCAACAACAACAAAATGTGCCTTTCCATTCTACTATGATATTTTTCTGGCACTTGCTTGAGATTATGACGGATCAGCAAAAACCTGGTTAATTAAAGCCTCAAGCTAAAGATAACCAAACACTTGGGAGTGATGTTTCTTTTCTATTTTGTGGACAAGAACAATTAATCCAAGAGGCCAAGTCTGGCCTGGACTTCCGAGAGCCAGGACTCAATGGGCATTGGGGTTGATTTAGGGGTCTTTCAAAGTCACCCAAAGGTAATTTCAACTATGGCATCTGATCCATCTTCCATTTGCATGCATTTTATCCTACAGATATATTTTTTTCATGATCTTTGTATCACTTTATGTCACTTATAGGTTCATCTGTTAGTTTCCATCCTTAAAATCAGGGACTATATTTAACCATTCATTCTTGGTAACAAACATAGTTGCTTAATATATATTTTTCGTTCTTAAATTTAATTAGTCAATGAATAAAATATAACTAATCTGATACATTAGAGTCCAAAATACAAGCAAGGAATTTGCCATCAGGAGGGCTTTGGGATACTGCTGGGACAGGACACTCAGGTATTGAGGCAGTATTTCAGTAAGCCAACTGAGTCGATTTACATTTCAAAACTCTAATGGAAGTTCCTTTTTCTTTCAAAAAGGAGAGTTTGGTTCCAAGGCTATTTAGGGAAGCAAAGAAGAAAAAGCTGAAAGCTTTGCCTTCTTCCTTCCACCTCTAATTGCCTGGATCAAAAAATAGATCTTAGACTTAGAATTGTGGAAGGTTAGAGACCTCTAAGGGTGGCAGAATACTTCTCAGCAGAGTTTTGGGGTTCCATGTAGACACGGAAGGGAAGCCTTGCTCCTCACAGAACCCTGAGTAGGGGCAGACCAGGGAACTCTTCTATCTGAAAGAGGTTTTCTCAAAATATTTGCTCATTATTCTAAGAGTCACAAGCTGGCCTGTGGGCCCAGTAGTCAGACCCTGTGTCCAGGTGAGCATCAGGTGCCCGACTGCATCCATCTTTTCAGTCTACCTGCCTTGAACACATGGTTCTTACTATTAAGGATACTTGGTCATCTTCCAATTGATGTTCAACATTTCCAACTAGCATTCATCTTTCCCATGATCTTTTACCGTTCCAAGAGGCAAACTTAGCAAATACATTATTCGACCAATACAAATAGCTTCCAACTTTATGGTGTGCACACACAGAAATCATTAATCATCCTTAATATCTCCACAACCTCACTGAACCAGAATTAGCATCTTTACTAACTGAATATCAAAGGGGGAAGAGCTCTGATGAGTTAAGGATTATTCCCCAAACCCCTCTTTACCAAGCAAGGACAGACATGCAGGCAGGACTGCCTACGAGACTATGAGACGGAGGAGGAGGTCAGGGGACTGTTCCAGCGGACAACAAACCCATAGCCGAGATGCAGTGAGCATCAGGGAGACCCAGTGGGAGGGAATAATGGTCAGTCATGGATACTGTGGTTCTCAAGGGAGAGGACAACAGAGTCCCATGAGCAAGTCAGGATCCAAGGAATGGAGATACTAAACGACTCTTAGGACCAGGCCCCATACAATTAGTGGTTTGGTCACGAGAGACAAAGAAGGTGCTCATTTAATTGAAAAAAGCAAGGTGAGAGCAGACCCATTCTCCCCAAGCAGGAAGCCTTGGCTGTGGGACCTAGTTAGACTCAGTTTGCAAGTGAGTATTAAGGAGGCCCAGCAAAGGACGTTAGCGCTCAGGCAGAGACAGGCACCACAGCCTCCCAAGTATTAGAGTTGGAGAAATACTAGATGAACAACTTGCCAAAAGATACCTCCTTAAAATCGATAATTTGAAGAGTCGCTGAAAAATGAGCTTCACCATCTTGCCAAGGGTCAAACATCACAGGCAAACTGAGAACAAATATCCGTCTGTTTGTGAAATGCACCACCCCACCACTCACGTGCTTAGGCTTTGAGCCTCTCCCATTGACTTTTCCTCTCTCTTGACTTGGGCACTTCTTCCTCTCTCTTGGCCCTTTTCTCAGCCCTCTCTGCTCCTGCTGTTCAGCTCACTGGGCCTCAGGTGCTTGAGAAATGGACGTTCTACAAAACCAGAAAGCAAGGTGTTTGTCCTAACTCTGACATCCTGTGCCCCAAGTGAGCTCTTTTAAAAAACTTTCTGAAATTTTGAAGCAGGATGAATGGGAATGTCACCCACAGTCCCTGGTAGGATTACAGAAAACGGTTCTCCTCTTCTACCCTTCAAAAATAGCAGCAAGCCTCAGAAAACAGGGCACGTTCCCATCTGGATTTTACCAGGCAAGGTCTCAGAATTCAAAAGTAATCATCTAATTGAAGACCTCTGCTGTACTCATTAGGATATGCAGGAAGATTATATAGTCTCTACAAGATTATAAGGTAAAGAAAGCCAATCGCTACCTTTCTTATCTACGGAAGCATGTCCAGTGCCTACATAGTACCCGTATACATAAGAGATATGCTAGAATCATTGATTAAATGAATTAATGAACGATCTTCCTTTATTAACATTTATCTGGATTTTGCAACTTTAAAGTTGGCAAAGCAGATTTTAATTAAAACCTTCAATTTAAACCCATCTCTAATTCATCTATATTGGAGATGGTGAACACGTCCTATTCCTCCAGAATGCTCTTTTCACACACTCCTCTCCTCTTCTGTTGTTACATAAGCCTAAACCTTCAGCCTTCCCTTAATAATCTTGGAACCTTGGGCTCTCAGTTCAGAATCCCCAGGCTCAGATCATTCTCACATCCTTCCCATTCCACCCTGTATGATTCTCTTTACTCTCATTTTATATTCCTCTCTCTGTAGCCTTTGGTCCAGCAAATAATCACCGTACTAATGTGTTCTTTCCAACCTCTCAGTTAAAATTTAATTATTAATAAGTTAATAATAAAGTGGCAACAGATATTTTCTGCATTACTCCTGAAGACAAAGTAATTTATATGACTTGGAGTTCACATAACTAACTTACTCTGTTATAAATAAGCTTATTTTTTTTATTTTGTTATAAATAAAACCTGAAAATAAAATATGTCAGGAATAACGACAAATAGATATAATTAATTTTGCGATTTATTCCACTTTGATGGGTTTGTCAAGATCATTTTTTTTTTTTGCTCACTAATAGAATTTTATGCACTGCCCAGAACATAGCACATGGTACTAATTTCCACCATTTCATTGTCATTATGATTATAATCATCAAAATTATTAGATTGGTTATTTTCCTTTCTGCAGAGGAAAACAGTCTTTAAATGTGGGAAAAAATTCTACACCCATTGAAGTTCTTTCCTACCCCAGGAGCTTAATATGCCCTGGCTCTGTCATTTCTTGCTATTGTTTTGTAAGTACTATAAACGAGTGGCACAAATTGACTTTGGGGTGCAAAGTGACTGGTCCTCGTCACCCAAGTGTGGGGTAAAATCTAGAGCTCTGAATGGCAGGGTCTCTGCTCCAGTCAGTGTAGGGGCCAGACTCTGCCTCGCTCCCTACCCTGTCGAAGGCCTTAGACCCACAGGACAGAAACATGGGGTTCATGAATTCTTCACTGGGTACCCTACAGCAATAAAAGGACCCTACCACAGGCTCCAGCAAGTATCACTGTGCCAATTCCACCTCAAGCCACCATTTTACTCTTTCAATATTCTTCTTCAATTAACTCTAAGCTGTATGAGTTATTAATAGCATATATAGTTTTACCCAATTTAAACTGAAAACGGTCACCTTTACCATTAGCGCTTGGGTTTTAGCGACAGACATTCATTCCTGCCTTCTGGTCCTGTTGCTACTGACTGCTGACGGCTGAGTTACCGCACGCACCTGACACACCTGACGCACCTGACACAAACTCTCTGCAGGTCTGCTTCCTCCTGCATGAACTGACACCATCAGTGCCTATGACAGTAATTTTAACAAGTGCTCAGCACCATTCCTGGCAAAGTGCAGAAGCAGTGAAATACTGTCTTAAAATAGTAATCTGTGTGCTTTTATTTATACATAATCTTATTACTCAATCGTTTCCTTGAAGAAAATTAGAATTGTTCTAGGATGAAGATAAAGAAGGAGAAACAACAAATGTTCTGATTTTTTTTTACAACTCACAAATAAACTGTTGAAGTCCAAAGAAGCGAGATATAGCGCGTTATGGGCTGAGTTGTATCACCCCCAAATTCATGTGTTGAAGTCCTAATCCCCAGTACCTCAGAATGTGACTGTATTTGGAGACAGGGTCTTTACAGAGGTAATTAGGTTAACAGAGGTTATTAAGGTGAGCCTTAATCCAATATGGCTGGTGACCTTATAAGAAGAGATTAGGACACAGACAAGCACAGAGGAAAGGCTACATGAAGAAACAGGGAGAATACAGCTATATACAAGCCAAGGAGAAAGGCCTCAGAAGACATCAACACAGCTGACACCTTGAGCTCAGACTTCTAGCCTCCAAAATTGTGAGAAAATTCATTTCTGTTGGGTAAGCCACCCAGTACTTTGTTAAAGCAGCCCTAGCAAACTAATACATAGAGGTTATGCCACAATAACAAATCAAGAAGAATGGAGAAAGCCCCAGATACCTCTGGCTAGCAAGGGAAGGGCTGAGGATGGTTCATTCAGGCAGGGGCTGGAAGTATGGAGGGGAGGGGAGGAGAAGTGGGTTTGTAGCCTTGAAGAAGGAACCCAGGATGAGGAGCCCCAATCTAGAGGGCCACAGGAAAGGTAACCCCTCTACAGAGCTACTCAACAAAGGTTAACCCACTTCATTCACTCTCACCATTGCCCCCACCACCACATACATTCCTTTCAAGGCCAACGAAGTGCACTGTCAATCATGGAAGTCCACTGCAGATTTAACTTAATTTTCAATTTTATCATAAATATCAAGGAGTGCTTTTGAGTAAAAATTCCAAATAACTATTAACCTAGAAGAGGAAGAAATAAGCACTGTCTAGGGCTAGGCAGATGAATTGTTTAATTAAGAAGGTCCTGGAAGGAAGTGTAAATTTTATTTAAAGACTGAAAAAGAAGGATTCCTAGGGAAAGGCAAGTTCATTAGAGCAGATACTGCCAGAGAGACGTCTAGAAGAAAGCTCTGGAGATTAATCTGCTGCTCAAATATGGAAGATTTAATGGACTCCCTGAAAGAAAACCCTGGGAGAGAGCCTACTTGAGATGTAAAATCTCTAGACATTTTAAGGCCATTCAATTTGTTTTTTACTTGTGGAAACAATTTAATGTTGAGTGAGACCTTTAAACTGTCTGTAAATCAAAAGTCATATAGTTGGTTTGGAGATATGAAAATAGACAGGCGTGTACTTCTTCACTCCTAATCAATCGTGTCAGATATATTTTAAAGTGTTTTTATGGCATTAAATTTAAAATCGCTCAGACTAAAGTTATCATTTTACTAACTGATTTTTCAGATATTTTTTGTGTTGATCAGAACTAGTACTACAAATGTCTGCATGCCAAAGGAACTAGTGGTTTTTCAATTTTGCCATTTCATGGAAAAAAGGAAAAATGGAGGAAAAGTTGTCAGTAGTATAGTGAAAAAAATTTTTTTGCATTTACCGTATTCCATTCATTCATTTTTTTCCCATTTAACTTAGACTATCAATTACTTATTATGTGCTAGCACCAGAAATATGGGCGTGAATAAGACAAGTACTTTTATTATTTTCCTGATGATTACAGCCTCCCAGGGAGGCAGGTACTAAACAAAGAGTTTCCATGAAAAATTATTTTTAAAAACTAATACTGGGTTCAAGTACAAAATAGGACTCAATTTCAGGAAAAAAAAATCAGGTGCAAAGAAAAAACAAATTTGCCAAACAAACTAAATATCACTTTTAAAATATAAAGGTAATCCATCTCATTTACTAACCCTCCTTACCTGCAGTTTCTTTTTAAATTATCTTCACGAACTTCTGAAAAGGGAAGTTCACTGTAGATTAAACAAGTATTTCTTGCCTCTGCTTATTTCCAAATATGATATATTTCTGAACATAGATCCTGCTTTTTCTCATTTTGCTGGAAATGGAGGAGTTGAAATCATTGCAAAATGGGAGGATTCAGAGCCCAGGTCCCCATTTTGAAGGAAAGATAAAAATGACAGGGTCCCCGTTAGCAATCCTGGGTCAAGTGCCTTGAAGAGATTTTCTCTTCTTCTAAAGGCAGCACAGTTTGTATCAGTCAGGATTCTTAGTTGCAAGTAGTAGAAGCTGACTCTGAGTGAAAAGGCACAGCAGGACGATGTGGGTTTGCTTAAGCATATAGGGTCGCTCACAGAATTCCTAGTTCCAGGTAATCTTCCAGGAAAAATATCCAAGATTACACGGCAGAACTGGTCTGATGAAATTACTGCTGCCACTACCAAGCAGTAATTTGCTACTCTTTTTTTTTTTAAGTTGCAGAAAAGGAGTTTATTAGAAGTAAAAATACATTTCAAAGAAGTCAGAAGTGGGCCCGAGCAGTAGAGAACAGCTCAAGGGGCATTATTAGAAAAGAAAGTATACTCGAAAGAGTTTGGAGCGGGCCAAGCAAAGGAAGCTCAAAAGGCCTAATTTGCTACTCTTGAACTTGATGTTACTGCAACCACTTCCATCACCAACACCATTGCCCTTCCGTCTTCTGTCACAGCTTCAAAGTTCAAGAACGGCATGAGTGACACTGAGTGGCAGAGCATGGGTGACATGCCTATTTGACTGTCCCTGTACCATTACCAAACTATTTTAATTGTTGTGGGGCTTTAGGGAGGAAGTCTTAATATTTGCTTGTGGATCTTTTCCTAGTCTTCCAAATTTCCTGTATCCTTAGGTTTAGGTGCATCTCTTACAAAAACATGGGTTTTATTTTTTTATAGAGAGCTTGACAATTTTTATCTCTTAAATGGAGAATTAGTCCATTTATATTTAAAATGATGACTGACATATGTAGATTTGTTTCTACAATCTCATTTTGTGCTTACATTTGAACTATTTGGTTTTTTTCTCTCACCCTTTCTTGACCTTTTTTTCAATTGAATGAGATTTTTATATTCCTTTTCTTTCCTTTGTAGCTTAGAAGTTATACATGTTTCATTTCTTTTAACATTATCTCCACAACTTAACATGCATGCTTATTTTAACAAAATATTGGCTCCAAGAATCCTTGAATTATTTTCACATTGTTCCCAACTTCAATATTATCCTTTTTTTTTTTAAATTTATATTGGGGAAATGGTGGGGGAGGAGGGGAAGAGTGTTGGAGAATTGGGGAAGGGGAACATTGTGTTTTTCCAGGACCCATCAACTCCAAGTCAAGTTGTTGTCTTTCAATCTTAGTTGTGGAGGGCGCAGCTCAGCTCTAAGTCCAGTCGCCACTTTCAGTCTAGTTGCAGGGGGGCAGGGGAGGGGACCTATTCCACCAACACACACTGGAGTCAAACCAGCAATTTTGTTGCACTCAGAGCCATCCGGCTGCCAGCTCAAGGTGCCGTGTTCAATCTTAGTTGACATGCATGTCAAACCATGCTGAGCCAGCTGAGCCATCCTGCCACCTGTTGACAGCTCAGCAGCAGCTCAGCTCGGGCGCAGCTCACTGGCCTATGTGGGAATTGAACCAGCGACTCTGTTGCTCAGAGCTCACGCTATTAACCAACTGAACCACTTGGCCAACCCTATCCTTTTTTTAATCCAAGAAATTAAACATTATTGTTATTGTTTTACCTTTTCAACAGTCTTCTAGAGTGACCTATTGGTTTACCAATTTCTTTGCTCTGCATTCCTTCTTGTATTTCAAATCTTTAGGAACATTTTTATTTTGCTGAAAGTACTTCCTTTGAAGAGGGTCTGCTAGAGGCAAACTCTGCCAGTTTTTGCTTAACAAAAACTATCTTTATTTTGCTTAAATCCTTGAAAGATAGTCAGTGGGCTCTCATTTGACAATTATTTTGTCAATTTTTAAAAATGTTTTTTATAATATGACTTTAAAGAGATCTTCAGCAATGTGTTTGTTAACGGATATGTCTTAATATGAAATCTTAGGTAAAACAAACAGATATTTATCCATTCCCATCTCATCCTCACCCTCTTCCAATACTATATTGAATCAGGGAAGGAAGTTGCCTTTTTCTTGTTACTTAACTGTGGGAGTTCTGATAAACTACTTCTAAAGGTAATAGATAATTACTATGTACCATGAGTAAATATAACTAATGGATATAACTTTAAACACCTGATACTAACAAATGCTAGGGGTGTCCTGTCCCTTGAGATGTTGGGCCAACTGAGTTTTGGAAGGTTTTGGCTTTAATGCCCCTTGGGTTAAGGCAGAGACCAGAGTAACATAATTTTAGAGTTGAAAGAGATCAAATAAGAGACATAAATATTAATATATCCCAAAGGCAAATGTTCTCTCTTTCTTTGCCCATGGCAGATCTGCCTTATCAAATATGTTCTATCAATACTTAGTATGTGGAATTAGAAAAAAACATCTAAGAAGGTATGTCTCCACTTTCCTTTTAATTTATGTTCAGGTGGAAAATAAAAGAAAAACTCACTGAAAAGACCCATCTACAATGAAAAATACTGTGTGTAACATGATACAAACAATAGATTCTGAGCAGGCCACATGGTTATCAGAACTGAAGAGAACAGTTCTGGATAGACTCCCTCCTATAATGGGGTCTAAGTTTATGTTGAAAAAGTGGAGTATTTAACAACAACAAAGGAGGCAGAGAATCACATTCTCAGAAGGTAAACTGGAAAAGAGGAAGAACTGGCAGAGGGGGAAACAGGACAATCACAGAACAATGGTCAGCATGTGAGCTGCACTCACTCAAGATGGGAACCAGAATCTTTTCCGAAGTGAAATGGGAGAAGCATGCTCTTCATGGTCATGTGGACACTGGTTCAATTGCCAGCTCTACTATTTTCAGGCCACTTGACAGGAAAAAGGGGAGAAGGGGAGGAGCGAGAGATATCTACTCTAACTTGTTCTTAGGAATACCAGTTGCATCAAGCAGGAGACAGAAGCAGTGAGAAAAGAAGTGAGCCCCATCACCAGTTCTGCCACTGACTGCGTCACTTCATTTCTCTGAGTTTTGGCTCAATTACTTTGCCCAAATCATTCTAGTTCTAAGACTCTACTGTAATGGGTCTTATATTTCAAAAGCTGCCCAAATAATTCTGATGACCAAGGCTGCTCTTCAGAATTATTTGGGCAGCTTTTGAAATACACCTATGCCCGGAACCACCTCTAGAAATGCTAATTAAATAGTCCCGGGGAAGGGCCTAAACAGAATTAGATGAAGAAGTGATTCAGAAGGACAGTGGCCCTGGATGCCAGTCAATAGAGTAAGGACACTCCCCAGACATGCAAAAAATTAGGAAATTGAACACATCAGAACTTCATTCAGTGATGAATTTGCTTTGACTGAAAGGGAAAATGGTGATCATTACTTGAATGGCAACAAATGTTGTCATTAAAAAAACGTGGATTTACCCAATGCCTTTCTTTTTGCTGAGCACAGTCTGCCAGTTTAGAGACAAAACGTATGCCCTCTTCGCTAATCTTCTCCCACAAGGCACTCAATGTCTCCTCTAAATAATTACCCCTGTTAATCAGTTGGTCTTGAGTCTTCCCGTAACTTTTGATTCTGAGCTTACCATGCCAGCCTTCCAATTTTATCCATACTCCGAGCGAGAACTGATTTTTCCAGAAACAAAGCAGTTATTTTATAAACTAGAAAGTTCTATATTATGTTTACCATCATCATTATTATGGAAAGGCAGTATGATACACAACAAATAATGAGCATTATTGTCCTTAATATTAAAATACTATCTGGCATATTTTTCTCCTTGCTATTAGGGCACTCTAGAACCCAACCACCTGGCATCAAGTCCTGGTCCTATTACTTTCCACCATTGCGAATTTGGACAAATTAATTAATTATTTTCTTTGTGACCTTATTTCCCCACCTGCAAAATGAGGAGAATCATAGTGCACATTTAAGGTTATTAGGGAAATTAACTATGTCAATGTATATAAAATACTTACAATAAATACTCAATAACAGTTAGTTTTCATCATCATTATTATCATCATGAATATTATTATGAATCAAGGAAGTGTTGAATCTGGAATCAAAACAAGTGTGACCAACATTAGGACTAACAGATTTAAAATGTTTACAAATTCAAAAAATAATAATAATAAAAGGAACCAGAAGAAGCAACTGAGACAAAGCTGACTCAGGCACTTACTTCCCAGATAATGTCAGATGCCAACTCAGGAGATAGAAACGTTATCGAGTAAAACCAATAGCACAGGACAGAGGCCCAGATTTATGACCAATGCCAGAACCAAGATACCTAATTTCTGAAATTGAAAGCCAGTAAAAAAAGTCCAAAAGATGAACCTCAGCCAGACATGGGGTATCAAAAGGAAAGAGCCATTTTAACACAGTGTCAAGCCAGCAGAAGTTACCGGGCTGTCTCGTTAGACAGGAGCCAGATAAGGACCTGAACCTGCCATATTGCTGGTCCTCAGAGCTAAGTCCAGCAAGATGGGAATCTTTGCTCAGAGAGTGAGGGAACCTAGATGCATTTGATAGTAAAAGATTACAAATGATTTCCCTCTCGGAATTGTTATGAAAATGTAATGCTATTGTGTGTACTCTCATCATGTAAATTATTATAATTATCATTAGTTGGATAAAACTAAGTAATGAATCTGAGATGCCCAGTTTTTCTTTTGGTTCACTCCAAATAATATGAGCCTTAAATTTATTAGGCAGGTATCTTGATTATCTAACTTTTTGTGTATCTTTTTTTTTAAGTGACACCCTCTTTTATTTCTTGATTTCCATTTATTTCATTGATTGTTATTTCTCTCCTTTCTTAATATGAATCACATTTTATTGATTCCTGGCCTTGGGAGTGGTTATCAATATAACAAAATAAAAGTGGGCTTAATTAGGACCTGCATTTTAACAAGTTCATCAATTAATATGTATGATGTTAAAGTTTGAGAAGATTTTTATCATACCTGAGAGGACCTTTGACATAAGCAAGCCCAATCAGGGTCTTCTGTCAGAAGTGATATGTGCGTTTTAGGAAGAGGCTTCCTTTTCTTTCTAGATCTTAAGACATAATGATTGGAGCTTGGGATTGTGAGGGCCGTCTTTCCTGCCACATAGAGAAAACCAGCCAGAAAGTGTACTCAGACCACATAAGGAAGAAGGATTATGAGACAGAGCAAAACAGAACCCATACATTACTTGAGTTCCTGCTCTGCCTGAAGTCAGAACCACTCTTAAAATTTCCGGTTAAATGAGTCAATAAACTCCCTTTTTGCTTAAACTATTTTGAGGTGAGTTACTGTCATTTGAAACAGGGTTCTGAAATATATAACATAGCAGTATCAGCCATTAAATACCAAATACAAGGAGATGCATACATTTCCCCTTCTGGAACATCATGCAGAAGACATTTAATTTAATTCCCAGTGTATTTCTGAGCCAGAAGCTTTGTAGAGGAAGTAGTCAACGGGCAAATGGATAAATATTATATCTCATTGTCAGGAAGAACACTAGTCTTCTTTCACATCATGCTAGTTTCCCCTTCTATTCTTTTCCAAGTACATATCTCCCAAGCCGAAGATTTCTAATTAGTTAATAAACTGCCTCCAATCGCTTCTCTTGTTGTGCAAATTTCAAGAGAAAAAGGAAAGTCAATTGGCATGCACCTGAATGCATTTACACAAGACTTTCAAGCAGCTTTTTACTGTAAAAATCTGAGCAGTCCTATAAAATTAAATCAATAAACTTTGGGAATACGAGAATGGAAATGAAGGAAGGACTTTCTCTTTTACCTGGGTTAAGTGATCAGAGTTATGGATAACTGCTAAAGAGAAGTCTCCGACAGAAATCAGTCACTTTGTCCTATAGTGTTGACAAGAGAGTTTAGTCTCTGGAAAGACCAAGGATAAAATGCCTCTCTGCTATATGACATGTAGGGCAGAAGAAAATGATTACTTTCAATCCTCTTGAAGGACCAATTTATTTTCAATGGGTTCTACTCTGTTTTATTTCTAATACTTTGTTCACTCTGTGCAGGCAACAATGGGGATGATATATTTGCTTTTATAGTCTTATCAAAAATGTAAGACGTCTAAAGGTGAAGTGGAGAATTAGACATTTAATGTACGAGTCTACAAAAATTGTATCTTTTTTTATCTGTTCTGTAAATACGCCTTATGATTAATAAGACATAACAGTTATTTAAAGTCCAAACTACTAGGATGTGGTACATACATACAGTAGAATATAACTTGGCCATAAGAAAAGATGACTTACTGCCATTTGTGACAACATGGATGGATCTTGAGATTATCATGCTAAGTGAAATAAGTCATGCAGAAAAAGTCAAGAACCATAAGATTTTACTCATATGTGGGATATAAAACTGAAAGCAACAAACAAACAAGACAAACAAACAAAAACTCATAGACACAGACAACAGTTTAGTGGCTACCAGAAGGTAAAGGGGGAGGTGGGTGGTAGAAGAGGGAAAACGGGGTCAAATATACAGTAATGGGAGGAGAACTGACTCTGGGTGGTGAACACACAATGTGATATGTAGATGATGTATTATAGAATTGTACACTTGAAACCTATATAATTTTACTAACCAGTGTCACCCCAATACATTTAATAAGAATTACTTTTAAAAATACAAGCCTTAGGAAAAATACATATATATAAAATAAATAAAAATAAAGCCCAAATTAAAACCACAGTTTCCTCCCAATAATACAAAATGGAAACATTGCATTAAACAAGCCCTGTGTTTGTTTCTCCATGTCAGTGCCTTTGCCATATCTTTAGCCCCTGCCATGTCTTTTGCTCTCCCTCCTATTTCTGAAATATACAAGATGATTCTTGCCTTAATACCTATACATCCTAATGCATCCCACGGATTAGAATTTGCCACCCCCCTCAAATAAAAGTCCTAGTAGCTAACCTCTACATAGTGCCAAGCACAATTGTGATTGCTTTGCTCATATTAATTCACTTAATTGTCAGAATAATCCTACGAGATAAATAGTACCATTATCCCCATTTTATAGGTGAGGAAACAAAAGCATAGTAATTTGGCCAAGATCACGCAGTGAGTAAGCAGCAGAGCTGCAGTTCAAGCTGTACTATCCTGACTGTCTAGCACAGTATTTTTGACAGAAAACGATTCCATCTTTAAGGGAAAATTTGCCAAAGCTATTACATAAAGATTTATATGAACACACACAACTTATTCATCTCACAAAACTCAAGTTAATAGTCCCTTTCTTAATGATCATTCTTAATGACAGATTTCCCTCCTACCTGTCCCTAATCCCCACTTAGAAAGAACTTATGAACTATATAATTTTGTACTTTTAAGAGGATTTAGAAGTCTTTGGATTATAATTGTGTATATGACTTATTGACCTAATGAAATTTCAGGCTGTTAAAATTAGAGCACTTTAAAATTATTATTACAGAGCATCTAATGCAGTGTTTTGTATGGAATACATGCTTGATAATCACTTTTTAATCCTATTAATGAACACCTTAGGTCAAAATTGACTCTGCCTGAAGTATAGAGTCCAAGAAGTTGTCTTGAAATTTTGGGGAAAAAGATAAGAATGATGGTGGTGGTGCTGCTGCTGCTGATAATGATAATGACCAATAGCAATGGTAGGTACACAGAAAAGAAGAATCTAGTACTACGTAGCTCGCTGTGTAGAAAGTAAGTGTTTTCCAAAATAATTTTGATAATTAACTCAATGCTCTCGCCAATATCCACTACCAAAATCTACATAGCCACCTCAACATGTTTCATTTACACAATGAGGACAAATGTAGCTTCTTCCAATCTCTTACTGAGAAAATTTAAAGTAACATAATGAGATGATACATGTAAAGCTTCCTGTACTCAGCGGAAAAAACAAGGCACCCGTGCGTTACTTCTTATTGCATATTTTGAATAACAACAAGATATAACCAAGATGACAATTTCTAAACAGCAATAGTTATCTCTCTAATTTTCTAACAGCTTCATACTTAACCTCAGCAAAATGCCAATGCTTTTGTCTCTCACCTTTCTCAGAGATGGCACACTGATGAAAATAATGGTCTCCAGTCTTAAATCTTTGGGTTCAGATCCTGGCCCTGCTCTCTGGGCCACCTCAGGTTCATCCCTTTTTCTTCAGGAGCTTCTCCTGTAAGATCGTAATGACACTTTCTATTTCATAGAGCTGCTGTGGGGTGTACATGACCTGATAAGCACTGAAAACAGTAAATTGTATAGCGAGAGCACCCAGAGGTTTGGGTACTTTAAAATAGTACCTAAACCTCTATATTGACAATAGTCATGTCTCCCTAACATTATCCAGTCATCAGGAAAAGCCATTTGAAAACTAATTGCACCAGCAAGTTTGCATGCATGAGGAAAGATGTTGTTTGTTTGGTAATGTTCTCAAAATGACCTCTTAGTCCTTCGTGTCCCTGTAAGTATTTCTGAGAAGGAAATGGCAATGATAATTATTTACTCTTTGATGTAATTATTCTGTTCTGAATTCATATTTTTTATGTATATTGTTATTTGCCTCATCAGGCCTTTCGTCAACATGGCTAGCATGTTTAATATCCTTCTATTAGCATCCTGATGTAATGCATTTAAGACTGACATGGCCATTTGTTTTGGTACTTCTAGGCAAGGAGATCATAAAATGAACCATAAAAGAAAAATCACATGGATTTTGAAAATCTGTGACAGTAAAACACTATATTTTTTAATTTCTCAAAGTCTGTATATTTTCAATGTACTTCATTCCTCCTGAGACTCTTAATGTGGACAATTTGCATATTAATTGCTGCATCACAAAGGATTAATTGATTATCACTAATGAATTGTCCTAAGGAGTAGGAAAAAAACCCCACAGTAGTCAAAATGAGCTACAGCCCACACAAAAATTTTCTAAAGGAACTCTTGCTTGCTTAATGAAAAACAATCCACGGTTTTAAAAGAAATGAGCCTTAGTTTGGAGCAGACTGCCCCCCACAGTCCTGGGATATTTAATGCTTCTCAGTGTCAATTCAGATGCTGAGAGAAGTCTCAGAGGCTAGCATGACCTCACGAAAGGTCTGGATGAGGCTGTTGGCTGTTTCAAATTCTGACCTTAGTTGTCAGCGGGTTAAACACAGATTTGTAATTTGGATTATAGCCAAATACAAAGCTATATTGCAAGACTATGTTACAGATTTCTAACGTGGATCCTTTGTCTCCAGTAGTTTCATGCTTCCTGATAGAGCAACATTTTCCTTCTTGAAAACGCTAATTTTTTACCTATGCATTTCATTGAATGAATATCCAACCAAGCTTACATTTATCTCTCCTGGACCCTGCGAAAGCCTGGACTTCCTCACCCAAACTGCAATGGGATTTGTACGAATGTCAAATCACCTTGTATTCATCAAGAAAATAAGGGCATATTTGAACTGACACTCTTCATAATTTTAACTAATCGGTAATACTTATTTTCTTTCTTCTTAATCAAGAAACCAAATGTAATAGCTTTTGCTGCAATTATCAATGTGCCATATTTCCAAGCTTTTTGACAAATGATTCTATAAAGTACAAATTGATTTTGCCATCCTAATGAGCAACATAAATGCGTGATCAAAATAATAACCTCTATACTTCTGGCATTTTCATGTTCCTTCCTTGGAAAAACAATACTAAAAATTTTCCTAGTTATAGCCTTCCCAAAAATGTGGAACCACTAAGTGAACAGATTTTTGCACTGAAACACCTGCAAAAGTAGTTATACTCACAGTTTTCTTCCAAAGAATTTTCATCCTGTGCAGCACTATTTAGCATTTAACGCATCAAAGTCATGTCAGATTTTCCAATCTTCTTATCTTCCTCTTACCAGAGGTAGGTGGAATATTGAGTGGCATCATTAGAATTCTTTCCTAAATCAGAGATACTAAGATCTGCAAATGCCATACATGTGTAATAACTCTTCTTCACTCTTGTCTGTAATAAAAATCTAAAATCACATCTGCAAAGGCAAGCTAAGTATCAAAAGGAGAAATTTAAAAAAAAAAGAAAGAAAGAAAGCTGCATGGGTGATGCAAACAATATGGTCAGTGGAACCAGATATGCCAGCGTCCCTCATCTCAAGTCATAGCTTAACTTCTTGAGCCTCTGACTCACATTTATGAAATGTGAAATAATAATATGAAATAATAACATTTAGCTTCCAAAACTATTGTGAGAATTAACTGAGATAACCCACAATAGAAGATGGGTACCTAATAGACATTGAATAAATGGAAGCTATTTTTATTCAATTGTTTCATCGACAGAATTTATCAGTTCTACCAAGGCCGTTTAATTTGACTTGTGTAGACAAAACAGGAGTTCAAGTGACGAAATACAATACAATACAATACAATACAATACAATACAATACAATACAATACAATACCAACACAATATAATAAACCAAATATAATAACCTCAGTCTCAGCTCAACCAGATCTCACACAAAACAGGAAAGGACTATTCAGAGGAAGGAAATAGAGAGTTGAGCTGATTACTTTCCAGGTTGAATCCCACAGAGAGTCATTTGGATAATTATTTGTTTCATTCATACCTCACAGAATTACCAATTCAGCCGTTCTACTTAACCACTTTCCTTTCTTCCATCCTTCCCTATATTTTCTAACTTCATACATATGTTTACATCAAAGCAAATCAACATGGTAGGAAATATTTTCTGATGCAATGTAAGTGATTTTGAGAGGATGGTTTGAAATAAGGACTGAATTCTAGATTATACAGATTTCCTGTTTACGGTGTCTCCCTAAACCAATGCCAAAATACTTGCTCAAATGCTTAATTACAGATTAGCTACTTTCTAATTGATCCCAAAACTCTTGTGATAGAGACAAGAGATGATTGCTTAATCTTATTACCTCAAGTGAATGGTGTTTTGCACATTTTACCCATTTATGTTGGAGTCATAATGGTTTTCTACCACTTTATACACATCTTCATATTTTAAAGGTATTAACATTGTTTCAGTCACACATGTTAAAAATATTCTTCCCCAAGGTGTGCTTGGCTTTTTTTATAGTTGTTTTTGTGCTTCAAGTTCTAGACTTAAGTTGATAAATGTTATTTAGAAGCTTACTCTATGCCCAGCTTTTTAGAAGATGCTGGGGCTACAAGACAGACATGTTTGCTGTCCTCGTGTAGTTGCATTCAAGAGGGAGCTATAACTGTGAAGGATGCATTAGATAGTCAAATAACAGAAAACTAGAAATCAATGGCTTAAGCTTATGGGATGTAAGTTTAAAAATGATTCAAAGTTAGTTAGTCCGGCCTGTTACAGCTGATACCCCTAGAGCTGTTGTCAAGCACCCACACTCTTTTCTCTTGCTGTCCCCTCAAAGTTAGTTCATGGTTTTCATCGCCATGATTACAAAATGGCTGTTGAATCTCCAAACATAATATCTATATTTCACATAGGAATTATAGAGGAGTTCTAGAAGTAGGAGGATATTTGTATCAGGTAAGCAAGAGCTTCCCCCAGAAACCATCAGCTTATGACTTATGGACCAGACCTGTATCACATCACCACTCCCAGTGGCAAGAGAGCTTAGGGAAGTGAGTATTTATCTAGATACAGTGGTACCCTGAAGACTATTAAGAGTTTCTTAATAAGGAAAAAGCAGTCATGGATATTATGTCACATCTAAGAGTGTCAGCCTCAGGAAGACTGTCTACAAAAGAATAAAGTAATAAAATAAATTACTTATAAGTTATAATGAGTGCAGTAAAAAAAATTAATGAATGCTGCTATAAATACTAATAGGGAATGAAATTATATTAGATAGGATGCTCCTATATTAGATAGTATGCTCCAGGAAGGCCTCTTAAAGAGGTGACAAAGTGTGATGGGGAAGATGAGAAGGAGTCAGTCTTAGAAATGATAGAAAACATGAAGGAAGGAAAAATGCAAAGGCTCTGAGGCAGAAAAGAACTTGGGTTATTCACAGAACTAGAAGATGAGTGGAACCAGGAGTGCAGGGGAAAAGGCCACCAGTTACCTGATCCGATTTCCTCAATTTAACAAACAGGAAAACCGAGACCAAAAGTGGTTAAATAATTTGCCCATAGTTAGTTTGTTAATCGCAGGCTACTTACATGGAGACGTGAAACTAAAACTGATACCATCAATTTCTAATCTAATCTATTTTTTCTGCAGTATACAATAGATTTATTTCAATTTTCAAACGTGGACATGGAGGGGAGAGGAAAATTATTTCTTTCTTATGTGTGAAAGAATGCTTCCTGCAGTTAAGCCAAAGCTTTAGGTCTAAATTAGAAGGACTACGAAGAGAAATGAAATGTTCACAGTGAACATGTGTTTGTTGAATTCATATAGCTATAACTAGATATCTTCTCATAGAACAAAATGTGGATTAGTCAATGACAGTGATGGGGGAAATGAGAGAGAGAGAGAGAGAGA
>NW_017731372.1:4299242-4338420 GCF_001890085.2 Hipposideros armiger
TTTTTTTACCTATTTGCTTGCTTCCTACTTAGCCTAATCCAGTTCAAGAACCATCTGGAGCTGAAGACTTTAGTAAGAGAACTTATCTTACCCTTCACATCCCTGCTACCAGTCATTAAACTTACTGAAGAAGAAATTTTTGACAAGTTAATGCAAGACTATTAAGAAACATATGCCACACATAGTTTATGATATCAGCTCTTTATACAAAACAGCATATCATGGAGTCTTGCTGATATTTCAATCGCCAATCTAAAATGATAAGCTAAGAGCAAGTACAATATTTATTATAATCTTAAATTTTGTTGGCTTCTAGTCCCCCATCATATAACCTAGTGTCATGTTCACTTTAGACAGTAACTCAAATTGACAATTCATTGTAAATATTGAATAAATCTTTAATGAATCATATAATAAATTCTTAGATTTTTTTCCTAATGAAGTCTCTCCACAAGAGGTTAATGTCTTTACCTGATTTTCTTTTACCCAGGTGTTCACATTCTTAAGAAGTTATTGAAAAATATATTCCACAATGTATAGCCTAATTTGGACTATAAATTGTACTACAAAATCTATATTAGTCTAAAATTTTCTCATTAGTTAGTAATAATAACTTAAAATGCTAAAGCATGCCATTCTCTGCTGCTGGAGACACAAAGGGGCAGATGGTTCAGGAGTAATTATCATGATGCCTTTTGTTAGAAACATTTTAAAATTATGTAAATAGAACCAAGCAGAGTGATTAATCAAAGTGGAAATTAACAATACGTAAATGCAGACTATCATGAAGATATTTTTAGGAAATTTGTATTCTGATTTCCAGCTAACTTTATTCCATTTCTATCTAGTGAACTCATCCTGAACATGCTTTCACTAGTAATTTCTTGTAAGACTTCCACTTCGAGAAAGACAGGTGACTCATAATTTTGATGGCTTTTCCAGTTGACTATGCTGTCTACAGAGAGTTCGATAGGCTTGGTAGAATTGGATGGCGCCTGTTTTGTAGCCAGAAATGATGAACTTACCGGAATAATATCGCAAAGAAAGAACACACTATAGATAACAAAATCTGAAGCATCATTGGCCCTGCAATACTAATACACCACGACAATTCTATTCCTTAGTTAAAGAGAAATTTACCCATGGGCAGTAAACTCTTTTGTAATATGCTTCTCCACAGGAATAGTTATAACCCTATTCCAGCATTCGCAGTGGTTAGATATGAATTGTTGTTTTCTTCTTCACTGAGACTCCACAAGAGACTGAGCTAAAAATGGCTCTAGACGCTAGAGTAGCTGCATGTAATGATTTGACTGTTATCAATTCTCCCTGGGAGGAATGATCTACAAATCCTGCCCTGCCACTCTAGACTCCTGATACTAGATATGTCATATAACACAGGCTCTGGGATCTCCACTCTATTGAGCCAGCTCCATCACTTGTAGCAAAGGCTAAATATGCCACAGGTGTGGCTTGGCTATAACATGAAGCAAGCAGCATCTATCTATACTATCTTCTCTTCTGTCTCATAAATCTTTAGATCATCTACACAGAGGAAAGTGAACCATATTTGGATCTATTTTCTCCAAAATATATCCAAGGCCCCCAGGAAAGAGGAACTCAGTCCCCTGGGCAAATGCTGAATGACCATGTCATGATCCTTTCTGCAAGGTGGCTTCACAGTATATTGTATTTAAAACCCACAAAACCATAATAATAAGAGAAACAAAATGCCTCTAAGACAGGCTCAGGGATGCTCTCACCAGACTAATGGTCTTGCTATTGACATTTAAATCCCTGGACCATGAGATATTTTTCAAAAGTTGTGAGGTTCTCGAACTTTTGATTCTTAGGCGGAGGGCATTTTAGTGGTGACAGGTCCCTTCTGTGGAATCAGATCACCGGGGCTCAAATCCTGGGTCTAGGGCATTGCTTCATAAAGCAGTGACCTTTCACAAGTTCTCAACCTTTGGAAATCTTTGTTTCTTCATCTGCAAAATGGGGCTTACTCTGTAGGCTCATTAGGAGCATTTAAGGTTAAAACATAAGTAAAATATATGGTACAGTGTTGACTACATTAAAAAAAAGTTATTAGTAGAGATGAAGAAAGAGCTAAGAATTGCATATGTTTGGGCTCCATGCATCACTAAAGTTAGGAGCAGAGCATGTCTCTGTTGGGAGTTCTCTTCTTTGATTTCCTATGAAATGGAAAGTCAACAGGCAGACGACCAATGCGATGAAATCCTTCAGTGTGCATCAGAGCAGCCAGGACAAGGGTAGTCTCGGTATAATTTTACGTTGGGTTAGATTCAATTCCTATCAGAACTTCATAAGAACAGAAATTATAATTCTTGCTATCACCCACCTTTCTGCTCGTCATACTACATTTCATCCTGATGGTCAGAAAATGCAGTGTTTAAGGTCAAGTACCAAAAAGGGATATACGGTTTCAGTGTTTTTTCCAATTTTTCAGTATTCCAGGACCCACATTAATGTTCCATGGTTATGAACGTAAATATCCAAAAAGCACAGACTATAGCGCTTCATAAAAACCAAAGCTGAAACATAACAGCCAATGGTGCCAATTATAATAAGAGTACTCTAAGTATGACTTATAGCATTTCATATATCTTACACATGGATGTTATAAAATTGAAACCATTTAAAATGTTGTAAGCATGTAGATAAGGATTAGCAGAAAATTCAGATAATATGAAAATAGCTTGATTTCTTGAAGAGAGATTTCAGGGAAATAAAGTGATTTAAAATTTTTTTTCACTGTTGTAATGTTACATAATATTTTAAACTATACACATAATCATATCTACTAGAAACACTTTAAAATTTAGCTATTTGTGGAAAGTTGCTAAATACTTTTGTCATACAACTAAAAAATAGCTAATCTCATTGATCAAAGATTACTCTGTAATAGTTTACAAAACCTCAATTCGTAATGCCTATCACTATGATTCTTAATAGAAGATAAATGATTGCTTATTAAATGTGGTAAACATTTAATATAGAGGTAATCATTAAAGTAATATAAAACTAAGCCAATTAGAATGCTTATTTTTTTTAAAGTTGGGTCTACCAACACACACACACACAAATGATCAGTTTTTAGTAATATTAAGTTATATAAGACTTTAATCTAGGAATTAGATTGATCTATCTACCTATCTATTTGATCTTTAATCTAGACACTAAAAGTATTAGTCTTATTGAGAAATTATTTTTATGTAATTAAATATTTTTATTGAGAAAAATTTTTCATTAAGGGTTAGATATTTATACATGCACATTAAATGTGTTTGAGAAACTATTACAACTCATTGAAATTTTTATAGGTACTTACAACTATTTATTTATAAGAATAAAGTTAAAAGCATCTTCGGCATGACAATTACAGTTAAATACAATCTTTAGTCCTAACAAAAACATGTATAAAAAGATATTCAGGGCCAGCAGAGTGGTTCAGTTGGTAAGAGCGTGAGCTCTTAACAGTGGGGCTGCCAGTTCGATTCTCACATGGGCCAGTAAGCTGCACCCTCTAAGATTGTGAACAGAGTCTTGACCTGGAGCTGGGCTGCTGTGAGTGGCCCGCAACAGTGTGAGCTGCTGTGAGCTGTAGTGAGCGGCCGTCCAATGGCCGGCAACCGACTGCTCAGCTGGGAGGAGTGCAATGATCACAATACCAACATGGGCCAGTGAAGTGACATCCTCCACAACTAGACTGAAGAACAAAAGGACAGCAACTTGTCTGTTCCCCTCCCCCATTTCCCCAATAAAATCTTTACAAAAATAATAAATAAAAGAGATTAAAATACAAATTCAAATTAACATCTGTCACCCAATAATCTAAATGCACTAGCCTCGTGGTCAAGAATCCTTTTTAGGAATATGTAGACAGTAGCTTTTATATCTAAAAATTGTCCCCATCCCAACCCTGCAATGAGCTTCTTTGTGGATTAGCTAAAGTACCTAAAGAAGAATGTGGAAAGGATTGGCCGCAAAGCAATTGAGCCAATGGTCCCATCCTCCACTTGGTAAGATGTGGGTAGCTGAACATTTATCTAACAGCTGCCTGGAGTCTGTCCTGTGACTCTCAGAACAGCTACATTTGCACAGATTTGGGCTACCCTAAGCATTCAGTGGAGAAAATTACAGTGGCAAATCAAGGAACAAAAATTATTCTCCGTCTATTTCCTGACTATTTTAGGTGAAAGTGTTTCAGACCGAGATTACTCAGAAGAGTATCTTAAATCTCCACTTTAGTTTGCCTATTTAGTTAATATAATATTGCAAGCTAAGACTCTTCATTGTGGCTTTCTACAAAAGACACTTTTCAGTAAGGTACTTTGAAAGTTTGTATGAAAGGTATTCTCTAAGCCAGGTATATATTTAGTACCCACTTTCATCTAATAAGCGGGTGCAGCATATATGCTGGGTCCACCAGAAGTTCGACAAGCAATATTGTAAAGGAAAAGCAATTAGGACATTATAGTATTTTGATGTTCGACTATTTTCACATATATGATGCATCAAAATGAAGAAAAGCTAAGAGAAAGTCTCTAAATATCATATTTTGCCGTATATAAGGTGGACTTTTTGCCCAAATTTGTGAGGGAAAAATAAGGATGCGCATTATACATGGGTAGTACTAATTCCATATCTATAGAAATGTTTTTAATCCTTTTATTTATGCTTATGAGTTAAAAGTGTAACTCTAGAAATCAATAATGATATCCATATGCAAAATAATACCTTGGAATGTGGTAAATCAGTTTTGTTGAACTTATGACAAACTGCAACAATGAAGAGTTCTTGGCCTTCTCTGATGCGTAAATATCGAACATTTGTTACTGGTACATAACATTTTTTGAACCTTGTATCTGTTCTTGTGTTTCGTAATTACTTGTTACATAAAATTTCTTGTACCATAATATGTTATAAACTAAATGCTAAAATTCGTTTATAATACAAAAAAACCAAGTACCTAAATGCAAACAAATGAAATTTTGAATTAAAAAACTAAAACGAAAAAAAATTTTTTTCCCCTGAAAGTTTGGGCCAAAAACGTGGGTGTGCATTATACACAGGAGCGCATTACGCCTGGCAAAATACGGTAACTGAAAAGTTTTATCAAGGTCAACGCTAACACATGCTCTGCTTGCTGTTCTTGTTGAAAGCATTCCTTAATGTTGATCTACTTGTTCTTTTAGAATGTTGAGAGGGGGGAAATAACTCAAGCTGATTAATAATGTTTTTCTTTGAATTTGTTTTTTTGAGTCCCACAGTTCAGTATTTACATAAATGGGTGCCCTGCTGCTGTTGAATCATTCATCTATGTTTGTCTAGAAACTGTTTCCTATAAAGCTAAACACATATGTTTTACAAGGCTTTCTCTCCCGCTTAAAAATAACTTTGAATTTTTCCTTTCTACTACCATTGATGAGTATTGTAGAATTGACTTTTTATCAAGCCTCCCAACAAAGGAGGACCAGACATTTTGTGATAATAACCAATCTAACATGCCTCCACAGCTAATTTATTATCGGTTTCTAATTCTTTTTCATTTTCTTGAAGCTTCATCTGAGAAAAGAGAAAAAAAAACAAACCCCTCAGTTACTTGGCTACAAGAAAAAAAAAGAAACATAGCTATTATAGTCAGTTTCGATCATAAAATTTAAACTAGTCTCCTTTCTTCCAAGTGTCATAAATGCTTAAGTTTTATATTTCTAGTTTTGGGAAGTATGAGGCAGATACTTTTGTAAAAACAACAAAATTCGTTTCAAAGCTACGATCTTAAATTTGTAAGGTTGAATCTTAAACTACTGAATTCATTGGTGAAAAAAAATCATAGTACTGTCTGTTCAATCTTGCCAAAAGAAAGGAAAAAAGAAAAAAACCTGACTTATGAAAGTGTAGTCAATTTTAGAGACTTTTTCAGGACATCAATAATACCATCTCCCAAATGAAACACCAAGGGAGTTAACCTTCCAATAATAAGGAAGAAGTTTAGGTTTTGCCGGTGGGGGAAATTTCAAGATCAGATACAGAAATACACTACAGCTCCTTACTATTAATACTAATACAACTAATATTAGCAGCAGGTGGGAGGCACAAGGGCAAATGGCTTAAAGACTCTTCGTTCTCTTTTTACCCGCTCAACTAATTACCTTTTAAGCTATCTGATTTAAAAACAAGCTGTGTTTTTATTTGATTATTTTCCATCCCAAGCTTGGGCGATGGGCACACATCTCTCTTTTGTCGTGCCGCACTCCCTGCCTTTTCTCTCCTTTTCTTTTACAAAAGAGATAAACACATTCTTGTCCTCCGCAGCTGTTCCTCCAGATGTTCCTGGCCCAGGACCAAAATCAGCTCATCTGTGCCTTAAATGTGGTCTTCTTGGGAGCGCTTGTGGGAGTTGCTGTCTTGTCTAGGTGAGATCTTTCACAAGTCCAGTGCACAGCAGGACAGAGGCCTTTGCTTCTTAAGAACATCTGCCGGCCAAGAGCAGGACAGGTTTCCCTGACCAAGTCAGTTCGGGAACAGGCAGCCCCACAATCAAGTGAAGACAGAAGGCGAGAACAGCTATCAGCTGGGAGTGAGGGAGAGAGGACGCGCAGGAAGAGGTCCCATTGTAGAGGAAATCGGGAGAGCTTGTCTGCTGTTGAATTCAGAGTTCATTTATTGAAGACGCAATGTGTGCTGTGTAGTTGACATACATCATTTTAATTTAAATCTTGCTCTGTGTTGTAATGAATATCATCACCGTTTCACAAATTAGGAAGACAAGGCTTAGGGAGTATATGAATAAGAATTGTGGGTGGGGGTGGGGGGGAATGGGTGATATTGCCAGAAATGCAACTCAGACTAGTTTAGGAAAAGAAAATTTAGTTGGCTCAAGCAATTGGAAAGTCTACAGCATTGCCTTCAGGCCTGGCTGAGTGCAGAGGTTTAAAGTTTATCATCGTGTTTCTGACACTTCATCTTTATTTCTCACCTCTGCTTCCCTCTCCGTTGGCTTCATTCTTAGATAGGCTCTCTTCACGTGTATGAAAGATGACCATGAAAGTCCCAGGCTGACATCATTCTTGTAGAGAGCAGTCCCAGCAGGGAGAAAGCGTGCCTTTTTCCTGACAAGTCTAGAAAGAAAGTCCTGAAGAAGACTGGTGTTTTGGCTCAGGTCTTATCCTGATACTTGAACTAATTACTTGAACAGGGTGCTCTGAGCAGGCCTGGTCACATGCCCACCTCTGTGGTGAGAAAGTGTGGTCAGACTCAACCAAACCATGTGCAGAATGTCCCCATGGAAAAGAAAAGTTCAGTGACCCCCAAGAAGTAGGAAAAGCAAAACATGCTTGGCAAAAAAGAAAAAAGAAAAAATTGTAGCTACCACATTCTAATAAAGGAAGGTGAAAATCCTGCTTAGGTCACAGTGCTTGGACTCATTCTCAGCTGAACTGACTGCCAGACACTCCCACCCTAGAGACGAAAGAGAAGAACATACAACAGTTCTTCCTTATCTGTGGTTTCAGTCTCCAGGGTTTCAGTTACCTGCAGTCAACCATGGTCTGAAAATATCAAATGGAAAATTCCAGAAATAAGCAATTCATAAGTTTTATTTAAATAGTGTGCCATTCTGAGTAGCGAGAGGAAATCTCAAGCTCTCCTGGTCTGCCCCACCCAGATATGAATCACCCCTTTTCCCAGCATCTCCACGCTGCAGATGCTCCCCAACTGTTAGTCACTTAGCGGCTGTCTCGGTTATCAGATCAACTGTCGCCCTATTGCAGTGCTTGTGTTCAAGGAACCCTTATTTTGCTTAATAATGGCCCCACAGGGCAAGAGTAGTGATGCTGGCAATTTGGATATGCCAAAGAGAACCCATAAGCTGCTTCCTTTAAGTGAAAAGGGTATGTATGTATGTATGTATGTATGTATGTATGTATGTATGTATAGGAAAAAACAGACTATATATATAGGGTTCAGTACTACTCATGGTTTTACACATCCACTGAGGGTCTTGAAACATATCCCCCGTGAATAAAGGGGGGACAACTAGCTACAGTCAAACTAGCTAAGGAGAGAATACTGACCTTATATCTACCAAACAACTCCAAAATACTTAAGAAGTAAATCAGATGGCAGACTCAGTTGTTCCTATGGTTTGATACCCTCTACCACAAAAGTGGAGTTTCCCTGGAAAATGTACCCTTCTGCATGATGGATTTCTAGTTTAGGGTTTACCCTCATGGTCATAAAAATGTTTACTATTCAATCTAAAGTACTCTTACCATTTAAGAGAGCATTTACATGGCATGTACATTGGCCATTATAATATACTACAATTGCACTCTAAGTTTTCCTGAGGTTACTGGAACTATTTACCCATAACTTTTTAAGTTCTCATATCAGTTTTTGTTATTTTTTCCGTCACCTCCCTCACTTGTCAGGACAATCTAAAAACTAAAATAAAATTTTATATATATATATATATATTTTTTTTTAAGATTTTTTTATTGGGGAATTGGGGGGATGGGAACAGTGCTGGGGAATTGGGGGAAGGGGAACAGACAAGTTGCTGTCCTTTTGTTCTTCAGTCTAGTTGTGGAGGACATTGCTTCACTGGCCCAAGTTGGCACCATCATTGCGCTCTTCCCGGGCGAGGCAGATCAGTCGCCGGCTTCTGGACGGCCGCTCACGGCGGCTGCTGGCCGCTCACGCTGGCTGCTGGCTACACACGGTAGCCCATGGCAACCCACTGCCACAGGGACTGCAGCCTACGCCGTCGCCAGCGACTCACGGCAGCCCAGCTCCAGGTTGAGCTGTTGTTCAGCGTCTTAGCTGCAGAGGGCAGTGTCACTGGCCCTCATATGTGGGATCCGAACCGGGGCCCTCTGGCATCCCAAGCCGGTTCTTAACCAACATGCCACTCGGCCGGCCCAATAAAATTATATTTTAAGTAAGATAACAAAGGGGTCATCTACCCCTTCTGGCTTCTGTCCATGTGCTCTGCCATCTTCTTGCTGCTGCTTCAAAAGTACAGTGAGCTAGAAAGGTATAGGTATGTTAAGTTCATGTTCCAGGAATGTCTTTTAGTAAATGAACTTATACATAAATTTATTACTGATAATGAGTTTTTTATGACTCAACTATTAAGAAATAACATTCCTAAGAAAAAAGCATTTGGTCAGTAACTATATAGGCAGTGCCTCAAATATTTAAAAAAATAAAGCATAAGCTTCTTTATATGAAGTAGACTTCATGAAACATTGAGGAAAGATATAAATAGAGATTGGAGTGATGTGGCAGATGTGGATATCCCTCTCACTCCCAGAGTGGAAAGGTGGTAGAAAGTCAGTTTTTAGAGCTTGGGATGTGGAGTCAGGCATATTTGGATTTGATTCAAACATTGATCACCTTTTTGTTGTGTATCCACGAACTGTTCCCTTAGCTTCCATGGGCATCAATTTACTCACTTATGAAACACAAATAGTAATAGTTTCTTCAGAAGGTACTTATAAGAATTAAATAAGATAATATTTTGAAGTGCTTGGCACAAGTACTTGGAAAGTGATGTCCAAATTAAAATTATTGTTGTTTTTTCTGTTGCTTTGATCCAATAGACTCTAATCACATGACAGATATAAAAAGTTCTGGATTTCAATAATATAGCAACATAGGCAGAAGAGTGCTTGCTAGAGATTGAAAAACTGAGGTTTAGGGTTTTAGTCTTTAACCTTCTTTAACTTTTGAACTCCTTTGGAAAAGATAAAGAAAGCAATCAGAGAAATTTTCATCTTCAAAATACAAAAATAAATAAAATTTATATATGAATAAAATTCTTTTATATTTACTAGTCCATCTATTACAATTTTAGTGGGATGGGGTGGACAGATGATGAGAAATTCATACAATAGACTCATATCTTATAAAGAATGGAGGCTTCTAAGTCAATAGGTATAATACAAACCAGTACAAATAGGCCATCATCATGTACTGAGGTCAGATAATTAAGTTCACGAACTCATCCTAGAAAAAGTACTACACACCTCATTGCTGAATATCACTATGGTCACCTTTGAAGTACTCCCCTTGGGAAGCTATACACTGACACCTGTGCTTAGTCCACCCTTCAAAGCAATTTTGGAACTCTTTTTCTGGAATGGCCATCAGAGTTGCCATCATACTACCGTTGACGTCCTGAATGCCATAAAAATGTCTTCCTTTATCTTCAGGTAAAGAAAGAAGTGATGAGGGTCCAGACCAGGTGAGTAGGGAGGGTGTTCCAATACAGTTATTTGTTTACTGGCTAAAAACTCCCTCACAGGCAGTGCCATGTGAGCTGGTGCGTTGTTGTGATGCAAGAGCCATGAATTGTTCGCAAAATGTTCAGGTCATCTAACTTTTTCATGCAGCGTTTTCAGCACTTCCAAATAGTAAACATGGTTAACTGTTTGTCCAATTGGTACAAATTCATAATGAATAATCCCTCTGATATCAAAAAAGGTTAGCAACGTCATTGCAACAAGTTCACAAACTTCGTGTACCACACTTACCTGGGTTCTGCAAAGCAATCTAACAGGCCTGTGTTGTTTATTTTGAGAGAGGGACCCCAAACCTTGTATTCTAGAGCTCTTATGTTGCACAACTAGGGAAGCATGGTCTCTCCCATGGTTGATCAGGGGCCAAGATACAATAGCAATGTTTGTTGACAGAACCTTGGCTCCTATCCTATCTTTCTATCTTAAGCATTCATTGTTGAGGGTAATTCCAGCCCCTCCCTTCCATGATGCTATGGGAATAAAGGCTGGTGTCCAAACTTGCAGTTGACTAGGATTGATCACTTAAGTGCTACCCAAAGTTAATTTGCACGGAGCATCAAGGAAAACAAATTCTTTTACTGGGAGGCAAGCTTGTAGGGGATCAGTGTTGGGCAGATTAATCCTCACATCTCAGGAGATAAAATCATACTTGTATATAATCACAACTACCTTGAAAGCACCCTTAAATTTGCCTAAAGCACAATATACATGATTCATATGCAGAATTCTGCACAGTAATTTTATGCACAGTAAAATCAAGAATCACTGAGCTAGGCTGAAGGAAGGAAAAAATTCTGTAGGCAAATACCAGGGCATTCAAACCATCTGGCTTTTAAAACAATACTAAAATCTTTAGCTGAATGAGAGCCTGGTGGAGAATTCTAGAATGTTTCTACTCATGTACAGCGCTTATTCCATTCTTTTTTATTAGAAAATCTCTATAGCATTAACATTTATTAATAGGTTTGTTTATTGAAGAATTATATCAGTTCTTTTTTTTATCAGTGTCAGGTGGAATTATATCAGTTCTTAAGTTGAATAGACTTTATAAAGTTTACACAGGTAACAGTTATTGATATAATGAAAACTACTGAATTATTTTTGTTTTTAATTGGATTTGAGTTTTGCTCTGTTTTCATTTTCTTGATCAAGAGATCATCTGTGGTCAAATGGAAAATGACAACATGCAAAGTATTACAATAAAAGAAGAAAGTTATTAATAAAGAGTATATATTAAAGAGTCAAACACACCATTTTTCCTCTGTCACCTCATTGGATGAAAACCACTATGTGCCAAGAACATTCCTATCCATGGTCTGATTTAATGCTTATAATAATTCTGTGATACTTGGTTTTATAGATGAGAAAATTCAGAGTTCAAGAGATGAAGTGAGTTTTTTTTGTTCATGCAGCTGGTGAGTGACAATACCAGAAGTAAATCACTGCTCTTTTGAATCTAGTGCCCTCTGTCCTTCTCTTGCCTCTATAGCACATCTTTAAAAATAACCTAATATTTAGGCATCATAATTAAACCTTAAATAAAACATAGAAATTCACTTGCCTCGTTATTTAAATACACTTGCTGAAAATAGGCATGAAATCAGCCTACCCAATATTTAGCCAATGATTTTATCTGTACATACAAATCTGGCATCACCTGGTTCTGGATGTTATTAGAAATATTGTGGCATTTCTTGATTCTAAATATTATCAGAAATATTTTGAATCTTATCTTAATGCATTTACTCATATGCTTTGGGAATTGCAATTACTTACATCTAACTCAAATAGTTACCCAGACAAGTTTTTGTATTCTTAGCTTTCATCTTTAACAGCCCTGGAAATATGAGTCAGACAATTACGTTAGTGAACTCATCCTAGAAAAAGTGCTACATACCTCACTGCTGAATATCACTATTGTCACCTTCGAAGTACTCCCCTTGGGAAGCTGTGCACCAATACCAGTGCCTAGTCCACCCTTCAAAGCAATTTTGGAACTCTTTTTCTGGAATGGCCATCAGAGCTGTCATCACATTATTCTTGGTGTCCTGAATGTCATCAAAATGTCTTCATCTTTGGGTAAAGAAAGAAGTCATTGGGGGCCAAATCAGGTGAGTAGAGAGGGTGTTCCCATACAGTTATTTGTTTACTGGCTAACAACTCCCTCACAGATAGAGCTGTGTGAGCTGGTGTATTGTGATGATGCAAGAGCCATGAATTGTTGGTAAGAAAAGTTCAGGTCGTCTAACTTTTTCACATAGCCTTTTTAGCTCTTCCAAATAGTTAACTTAGTTAACGGTTTGTCAAGTTGGTACAAATACATAACGAATAATCTCTTTGATATCAAAAAAAGTTAGCAACATCAATAATCTCTTTGATAACAGAAAAGGTTAGAACATTGCAACAAGTTCGCAAACTTGATTGTCAGACATAAGTCTAACTATTCACTGTTACAATATCTTAAAGGCATTTTAATACTTTTCAGTTGTTATTTAGATAATCACATAACATTCGTACAAAGGATGACACTTTAATGTAAGAAACTGTGCTGTGATATTTGCAATTAATAATATAATTCACTTAATATAGAATGTTCTAAAATATTAATTTAAGATTATTTATTGGGCCCCTTTTATATTTCAGAAATACTTCTTGGTGCTGAAGATGGAACAATGAAGAAGGCAGACAAGACCCCTGGCTTTATGAATCACCTCCTTAGAAACAGGAGACAAACAAGAAGGAAGTAAACAAAATAATCAACAATTAATGTGGACAACAGATTGTAATGTATACATTGAAGGAAACAAACAGGGAGACATGAGAGGAAGTAACATGGGTGATGGGGTGCTGGGAGGACAGGGGAAACTTCTTTTACTAGAGAAGTCAGGGAAGGCTTCCCAGAGGAGATAGTGTAACTTATACCTGTGGGTGAGAAAGAGCCATCCTATTAAAAGCAGGGACAATGGCTTTCCAAGCGCAGAAAATGGCAAATTCCTAAGACAGGAAAGAATGTGGCTGTTGGAGCAGCAGAAAGTTATTCATTGAAGCACAGTGGAATAAGTTGAGAGTAGAAGGGTGGGCAGGGGGCCAGATCACACAGGGACTTGCAGGCCACAGTGAGGAGGATGGATGTAATTCCAAGTCCAATGGGAACCACTGAACGTGGATTCAGTGGGAAAGGGGGTCGAGGGGTGGAGGGGGGGCTAGAGCCTGGGTTCGTTTAGCGTGCCTGCTAGAGACCAATGCTCACTTTGTGCCAAATGCTGTACTGAGGCCTCTTCTTCCTACCACATTTGGTCCTATCACTATTGTAATGAAAGAAAACAGAGCCACACAAAGTTAGTTATTTAGAATCACTTAGCTGATGGGCTTGAGACTCGTACATCTGACTCCCAAGACCAAGCTTAACCACCAGGCCTGGCTTTGATACTTCCTAAATGGCCTAGTCAATAGCACATTCGATATGGCTGATATAGTCAGCATTTGATTTTCCCATTTCTTGAGACAGATAAGGATCCAAACTAAATTTAATAACCTTTTGAGAGTTAATGGCAGGATTAATTTAAACTAAGATTGCCCTGGAATTAAGATTCTTAGTCAAACACATGAGTCAAGTAATTAGAACTCAAATATATAAAAAGATGTGTGATTGGTGCTGACCGTGAGCTCTTTATTTTTATGGAGGACCATCCAAAGAAGCATTGAAAGGCCTAGAACATCCTTCAGAGCAAATGTCTCTGCTTTTATGTTTTGCCTGATACTGTTTTCTTCCCCAGCTGGGGTTCCTTTGAATTGGTTTCACAGGAAGAACTCCCTTTGTCACAAATAAAACTTGCATCTGCAGTCTGTACAGAGGCAAATGGAACTCACCAGGAGGATAATGAAACAGACAGGTTTTGCTTAAATCAGAGAACAGGGAAATAGATAAGCATCAGTTTGAATTTGAACTTGATCACAGCAGTTAAAACAGAGATCTAAGAAGTAGGCATTGTCCTTAGAGAAATGGACCAAGATACTTGTGTGAGAAAAACGTCTAGTGATAAAATGGGGCTAGGACAGAGGAAAATGGGCATTTATAAAAGGGGATAATATGGCAGATGAGCATGATGAGACTATGCTCATATAATAGAATGTTTTTAAAAAGGACGGTCTTTAGTCCATTCAGCCTACTATAATTAAATGCCATAAGCTGGGTGACTTAAGAACAACAGAAATTTATTTTTCAGGGTCCTGGAGGCTGGAAGTCCAAGATCAAAGAGTCAGCACATCCAGTGCCTGTTGACAACCTGCTCCTTCATCGACTGCTGTTTTCTCACTATAATGTAACTTCACATAGCAGAAGGGATCAAGGCTGCTTTCTCTGGCTGTTCTTTTAAGGGCACTAATCCCATTCCTGAAGGCTCCACCCTCGTGACCTCATCCCCTCTCAAAGGCCCCGCCTCCTAGAAGAATTACCTTGGGGGTTGGTATTTCAACATATAAAAATTTCAGGGGCACATCCATTCAATCCATAGGAAGGCCCAACTGTGCATGTAAGATTTTACCTACATTAATTTAAAGCAACCTAACAAAATAGGTATTAGAATCCCTACCATGTAGAAGAAGAAAGCAAGACCTGAGAGAGATAAATTGCCCAGGTCACATACATGGTCATGGTAGCAGATTTTTCAATGTTACCGCCAACACACTCACATTCCTCAAATCTTCCTTCTCTAGATTTCTAAATGTACTACTGAAATCTCTGTTTTGAGTGCAGTGAGGGATTGGAGTGAGCAAAATGTCCTGTTCTGCACATGAG
This sequence comes from Hipposideros armiger, assembly GCF_001890085.2. NCBI lineage: Eukaryota > Metazoa > Chordata > Mammalia > Chiroptera > Hipposideridae > Hipposideros > Hipposideros armiger. The sequence goes on from NW_017731372.1 coordinate 4,314,372, forward strand.
TGAGTATTCACATGTATGTCAATGTGGGTGTGGCCATGCCTCGTGGCCCAGGTGCAGAAGGTAGAGTCACCGACAGAAAGATAGTTAGCTTTCGTCTATATCCTAGTAGCGGTGGCACTCTGTGTGTTAAACCAAGCAGATAAATCTCTCCCTTTGGCATTTTCTTGCAGCTTGGCTATACTGTCAAGGAAATCAACTTCAAAATGGTAGCAGGACAGGTCCCCCTGGAGTTGCTGCTCAGTGTGATGCAAATAAGGTCACTGAGTGGGTTAGGACTGGGGCATTTAACATTTAGGTGACTAATGGGGTATTTGCTTGTGCAGTTTTGTGTCACTTCTCAGGAATGAGCCAAATGTAGAAGAAGGACCAAATCCGAAAGGGGAGACAGGCCAGCTGATATGTGCAAATTACTGTCATATCAACAAATGCCACTCTTTTTCTGGTTTTCAAGGTACAAGACACATTTTTAAGTACTATTTTTCACCGTTTTTCTACCACCAAGGACGTCTTTTCATGTATTTCCACTGAGGCCCTTGGTTCGAAAGATTTTTATCTACCAAACTTTATTTATTAAGTAAATTAATTCAATTGCTGAGTTTTATTCATCAAAGACATAACTGCCCATCAAAGCTTCTAATCAGCCTGGGATTATAATATTTCCACAGTGTGCTAATTATAATTCCAGGCTAAGGCAAAGAAAGTTGACATTTTAATTACCATAGGCAGCTTTGCCCTAGTAAATGAGTCATTTCTACTGGCTTTTTGCAAATACTAGTTGTCCTAAAGATGCAGGCACCTTGGGTTCAGAGACAATTGACTTGAGATCTCTGTGGAACATGCTACAAAGATGTCCATCAGCCACTGGGATTCACTGGTCTGGAACTCTGAAGAAAAAGACTTAAACATCACCAGAAGGCCCGTAGATTTGAAGCCACACAATAGATTGCACCACCCTGGACCAGTGTGATGTGAGTGATGAAGAGAGGTGACACTAAAACTGAGAGACACCTGCACGCAAGTGGTAGGGAAAGAAAAAGTAACTCTCATAGAGCCTGGAGGAGTTCCCAAAATGGAGTAACATGATGCCATAATCAGGAAGGGACTAATCCTTTGAAAGCCAGGGTAGGAAAGTCTCCAGGACAGAGACAGGTCACAAGGTTAATACTGTACAGAAGTCAAGTGATATGGGACCACAGTCCTCCAGTGGATTTTCTCCTATTTTTGTTGAGGGAGGAACACCAGTATGAAATTTGGAATTAAGAAGTTGTTTTAATTTATATTTAGTTCTAATAGTTTGTCTTTAACCTACTTCTCAACATCAACAGACAAATATGTCCAAAATGTTTCAGAATATGACTTTCTTATTTTCACAGTTATGGAATAATAATAATCACAGATGTACTTGAGGGGGCCATACGTCACCTCTGTTTTAATTGATACAGCTGAGAGTCCCAAGGAAACCAATCTAAATATTAGCATAGCAATTATCAAGTGTAAGCCATTGCCTAGTGAGCCTGGGACCTATTCAGTAGCTGAATTAGATCTTTTGGGTCACTGGGTCAGATGTTATAGTAAATTGTATAAGACAATAAATACAAATCACTGAATGTCCAGAAATGTATCCATTAGGAGAATCGGCCATAATACAGCAGTAATTTGATTATTTTTTAAATTTTATTTTCTTCCTCTATACACTATTCTTAGACAACCATAACAAGATCTCCTTCAATATAATCTGCCTGGCTGCCTAATGTTAACAAATACTATTCTTTAGGAGAAAAGAATAGCATCCAAAAGCATTCTTCTACCTAAGAAAAATTATTTTGTAAAAACTGATGTTGCGAGTGCTGTGGTATGCCCCCCGAATGCCCCCTTGAACCCACTTCCTTTGCCAGCTGCTCCCTGCGGCCCCTGCTTTGTAACATAATTCCTCCAACATATACTTTACACTCATTCTCTCCAATCCCTCTCCCGCTATTCTCTCCTAAACCCCCCTGAGCAGAATTTTCTCCCACCACTGCATTGAAACTGTTCTCATAAAAATCCCCAATAATAATCCCACTGACAAATCCCATGGTCAAGTCTCAGCCTAACTGAATATACAGCAAGGTCTGATACATTGGATCACGACGGTATTCATTACACTGCGTATTCATGATTTCCTTTGGAACTCCTGGAACACTATTCTCCCCTGGTGGACCTCATATCTCACCGGTTGCTGCCTCGCATGTCTTGTGCTGGTGCCTCTGTATGTCTCAGTCCTCTTACTGTTGGCGCTCTCCCAGAGCCCCATTCCTCAGTCCTCTTCATTTCTCTGTCTATCCTCAGCCCCTTTGATGAACTCACCCAGTCTTATGACGTTAAATACCATCTCTATTCCAAGAACACTCAAATGTCTACACTGAAGCTCAGATTTCTCCCCCAAGCTCCCTCCTCATATACCTAACAGCCTACACAACATCTCCCTTTGAATATTTAAAGGATGTCGTCCACTAACATGTTCAAAACTCTATGCTTGGCCTTCTTTCCCAAACCATCTCCATCCGTAGTGTTCCCATGTTAGTTCATAGTCACACCATCTTTCCAGTGGTTAGGTCAACAGTTCAGAGGCATCTTTGACTTTTTCTCTCACAAAGAATAGCCAATGCAGCAAGCAAATCCTGTCAGCGCCACCTTCACCATGTATCCAGGACCTGACTACCTTTCCCCACCTGTACTGCTGCCATCCTGGTCCCACCCACTCTCATCTCTCACCAGGACAACAAGAGACAGCGAAGTGGTCCCCTGTTTTCATCTTTGCCTCTCTTTAGTCTGTTCTCAATTCAGCAGCCAGAGCGATATCTATAAAACATAAAGTCAGATTATCCATTCCTATACTCAAAACACTACAGCTTCTCATGGGACATGTAGTAAAAATCCAAATCCTGTAGTGGTCTGTAGGACACTACAGGGTTTGATCTCCCTGTTACTTTTCTGACCACCTTTCCTACTGTTTAATTCCTTGCTTACTCCATTCCAGCCTCCTTGCTGTTCCTAGAAGATACCAAGCATATTTTTTTCTGTTTGGAATACTCTTTCCCCAGATATTCATAGAGCTAACTGCGTCACCTCTTTCAAATCTTTGCTCAAATGTCATCTGCCCCATGAGACTTACCCTGATCATATTATTTAAATTTTTTAAAAACCCCAGTATTCCTGATCCCCCCTACCTTACTATAGGGTTTTTTTTAAATATAGCACTTATCACCTTTGACTATTCTATATAAATTGTCTCTTATTATATCCCCCAATTGGAACATAAATTCCAGAAGAGGAGGGACTTTCCTTGCTTTTTTTCATGGGTATATCCCAAGGACATAAACTAGAGCCTGGCACATAGTAGATGCTCAGTAAATACCTGTTAAATGAATGACTTGGTGGTGCTGTCTTTCTAACCTGAGCACACTGATGCTTGTTCTGACTTCGTTGGTAGCTGATTGCTCCCAAGAGATTAATGTATTTCTGTGTAGTCTGCCAAAGATAGGATTTTTGTTGTTATTTTTATTGAGGTGAGATTCACATACCACAAAATTAACCATTTTAAAATGAACAATCGAGTGTATACATTTGCTCAAGTCTCTGATAGAATCTTATATCTATAATAAAGTTGATGTTTTTATTTTCATATGCCTTTCACATCCATTCATTTATTCGTTCATCCATTCAACACATTACTGAAAGCCTGTTATAAACCAGGTACTATCTAACATGCTAAGGGCAGGGCCATGAACAAAACAGGGGGAAAAAAATCCTGTGTTCATGGAGCTGTGGTGCTAACATTAAGGTTGGAAGAGATAAACAAGAGAAATAAGTAAAACTACATTGGTCAAAAACTTGAGCAAAGAATATGGAGATGCCACTTATTGGCCCCTCAGAGCCCACTGTTCCCAATGCTGGGGTTTTCAATCCCGTTCCTCGAGAAGGTTATCATTTTTTTCCCATCTGTATTCTTGCTTGTAAGCAATAGAAAGGAACTCTGGCCTTTTTATGTGTAGATGAGGCCAATAAAACAGTAGAGGCGTTCACAATGTAGAGATGCAGGTTTGAAATGGAAGCAGGCACCAAGGGGACTCAGGAGACTGTAGCATGGTGTGACCCCACCACGCCCCAATGCTGCAACCACAGAAAAAACCTCACAGCTCCACAGTTCCTTCACCAGAGTCCAGTTCCCAGGCAAGAGTATTGTAATGGTGGACCTGAAAGCAAGTGCATGTGCTGGGGCTGCCAGAGATAGATAGAGTGAGGGAATAACTTGGCTTTTTTCAATTTCCATAGTGAAAGGTATGGATCTGCTACCCACTGAGGCTCACCTAATGAGATCATTTAAAAATCAACTGGTTGAGTATTGGGCTGCCTGCCTGGCCAAAAGATATATATATATATATATATATATATATATATATATATATGAAACTCGGGGGGAAAATGCCACTTTACAACTGCAAATACTTTTGTCTCCTGACAGATGGAGAATTGAATTAATCTTTGAGGCAAATTGTTCCTTCATTTTTTGGGAAAAAAAAAAACAATTCACCTCTGTTCAACAACACAGCATCCATTCTAAGTGCAGATGTTTCCAGTAGAGCTATGTCTGAAGATTTAGTTGGCTTGCTGAGATTGATGTTTCTTATTTTCTGTAAGGAAAGAAATTGTTCTATGTCCTTATATTATTGTTGGTTTTTGTGGAGGTGCGTACGTGCGTGCATGCGTGAATGTGTGTGTGTATGTTTGTGTACTCAAGTTCAGGCACTTTCTCAGAGGAAATTTGGGAGCGGAGACTCTAAAAACTGAAGAAATATGATATTTACTGAAAGCAGACAAGCAATTATAAAAAAGGAACTGGAAATATAATGCTCAACACAGTGTATTGTTCAAAAGGAAATGACACAGGCTTTGGAAGATATACTGATTTAGGGCGATGTTTGGGTGTGATTATCTTTTGGAGGCCCCAGGGAGAGACCATGACCCGGTGGGTTGTGAGGAAGGCTCCCCTCAGGAGCAGGAACGTCCCACCAGCACCGATTCACCAAGCACTTCATTTTGATGCAGCCACTTCCTCAGCCACAGGCACTTGTAGCTTCAGAAGCCAAACATTACAGCTGCGGCTCTTACCTTGGCTGTGGCAAAAGAAAAGCTGCCCACACCCTCCCCCATCAAATCGCTGACTCCTGAGACGTCATCCGACATGAGGGTTGCTGAGTGGCAGAACCTGGGTGATCCGCCTGTACTCCAACTGCAGGGCAGACTCAGCAAGCCGGTGGGGAGTACTTTCAGCTGCTTTAGAGGGAGACGGTCTTTGCCGGCTCTTCTCCATCCATCGCCAAGGTGGAGGATTCCCAAACGCGGGAAAGAGTTTGAATACACAAAACAATGACAAGTGTCCACTATACATTCTAATATCGTTTTAGGGTGTTGTTTTATAACACAATCAAATGCTAATTAGTCTTGCTACCATCACCTTCATTTTCTACCACAGAACCAAAAGATGCAGCATTATAATTGCCTGATGAATCGGAATTAAATTTTCTGGTACCAAAAATTCTTTTAAATTCATAATTCAATCCATTCAATGAGTATCTATTAAGCGCCAAACCTTAACTTTTAGTATTTAATAATAATTTAGAGTTAGGAGAGCTGGGAAGTAATGTAGAATGCCTTACATTAATATTTTATTAAACATTCTAAAACTACTCAAAGTTTTAAAAAATTTTTTAGAAAAAAACTTTTTTAAATGCTACTATCTGCTTGCATTTTTCTGTCTTTACCTTCTTTTCCAAGTTTTTTCACATCTCTGATACTTTTTCATCTTAAATTCCTATGGAATTGTATTTGAAATATTGCAAATTTAAAAATGAGGGCAGAACAGAAATATTAAACGTTACTTTTTTTTTTTGGGCAAAGAGCACTAGGGATACAGAGACATTTCCCCTGAATCTCAAAATATATTTTCAAACATTATGTAATGAGCACATACTATGTGACACAAACACAACCTGGTATTGAGACAGATTTGTTAATAATTACGAAAAAACAATATGAATGCATTTTACTTTTCACACTTAAATAGTTAACCTACTTTAAATTTTGCTGATGGTGACAAGGAGGATATATTTTAATTTGCTTCTGCATGAGAAATTGCCCCAGAACCAGGCATTAAATCACATATCCCTTCCTCACTGTTCTGCAGTGAGCTTTGTCATCTATCTAGCTGAAATCTACTATGCCCCACTGCACTGTCTGACTATCCCGTGCTAATGCCAGGCGCTCCAAACACATTAAATTGTTCCAGGGCGATTTATTTATGTGGAGGAGGTAATATGGGCTCAGGTACCTGGTGCCTGTGATGTAGGCAGGAGATCATCTGTAACGTATGCCCAGAGAAAGAGTCTGTTTCGGGGTTTGTGCACTGAAAGTGACCACATTTAACACCAATTATAAATTACTCTGCGTGTTGTGCTTTTTTCCTATTATCCCCAAACCTCCCTGACAAAGGTGCTAAATTTTATAGGCTTGTCTCATCTTTCACCGAGGGAAATAAGAGAAAATACAAGGAAGTAATGGGATGAAATAGTACAAAGAAGGGCCGCTGTTGGGAGACGATACTCCATAAATATATTCGTGTTTCTGCAGTCGGGGCTTTCTGAGAAAAGAGCGCTGGTACCTGCGTTAAAGGGTAATTGAAGAGCAACCCTGAAGATAGAGGCATATGGAGAGATATAGAGATTTCTCTCCCTGGAATCATTTGTTTAGATCACAGAGTGGCAAAGTAGAACTCATTCTTTCCTCTCCCCAGAGAGCATTAGTTTACATTCTCTTTCTTCTCTTTTCAGCCTCCACTGCCTTCCAAACCTCTAGAGGGAAGGATGGGCTGATGTGTCAGCAACTCCTATACAAGTTCCAAGTTTCATGATTTGGGGATTCCTGCCCCAGAATGCAAACCCCTGCCGAAACAGGTACATGTGACATTGACCGTGTCGCTTCAAGGAGAATTAGGGCTTGGGGAACTGATGCAAGCTAGCCTATGACAAAGGTCTGCTCCCCGATCCTGAGGTTTCATGTTGATAGATAGAGAGATAGAGATGATATTGGTATATAGATATAGATATGGATATGAGTATGGACACAGACATATGGAGGTAGAGATAGAGATAGAACACTATGGCAGGTTAACTTGTTAACATTTCAGACTTTTCACAGCTTCAGACTTCACAGAAGTTACAATCCAAGTAAAACTAATTTGGAGATCACTGGACGTGATCTTGACAGTGGACCATAGGCAGAAAATCTGGGGGTGGATTACAGTAGGTCAGAAACCTGGGGGTGGATGACACTAGGTCTGCAAGTGGCACCCAGGACAGATCTGTTCTCAAAGTTCAATACCTCTGTGGGGCAACAAAATTGGTAATAGACTGAACTCTCTGAATCAACAGGATTGGGAAATGCGAGAGGGAGAGGTAGACTAGAGCGTGACCAAAATTGACAATGTCACATTAAAGAATTTGGACTTTATTCTACAGGTAATTAATACTTTTAAACAATGATCAGATTTGTGTGTGTGTGTGGTGGGGGGGGGAGTATTGGTTTTTAAGATCACTCTGACAACAATGCCTAGTATAAATTATAAGTGACTAGCAGTAGGGAGAAAAAAAATAGGAAATAGTATACTAGTCTAAGTGACAGATGATGAAGTCTTCAACTAAGGTCTATAGATTCTAGTTCTTTCTCTCTTAAATTGATGTAAAAATTAGATCAAGTTTCTCTGATGATTGAAAATGCATTTGTTCCTGACTCCAGAATTTGGAATATAGCAAATATGCTTCAAGTACTCATTCAAATTGAACTATAATGAGTTCTCTACTACATATTCTCTTCCTACACTGCACCTCATAATTAAATGTTCATCAGATTCTTGAGTCACATCTTGCCCTGAAAGACTCCCCTCTGAATACCTCTCTGCCCTGATAGAAGCCATGCAAGTCTCTTTTCCTCTCTTCCTTTTCTTCCCCCTCTCATTCTGTAGCTCTTACAGAAGACAAAATGGAAATACCAGAAATATCTGTTTTCTTTCCTTGTGCCTTTCTTTCCTCCTCTTTCTTCTTATTATCGACTTCCAGCTTCTCACTTTTCTCCTATCATTTCCTCCCTGAAAGCTCCCATTTATGTTGGGCTGTCAGAAAAGTCATGACGTATTTTTTCTATGTTTTTCGTTGCAAAAATTTGTCAACCCAATACCTGATAGCTGACACTGACAATGACCCTAGCTAAAGCCAAGGAAAGAAGGTTTGGGGCTTCAGATGCCTCAGTTCCCGTGTCTGCAGTCCTAGCTCCTTCTCCTGCTGCTGCTGCTGACCTTGCAGTGTTTTTCTCCAGCGAGTTCTGTGTAATTTGAACCCACACCTTCAAGTGTGTCTTGATTCTTCATCCTCTTGGTGTCTATTTGAGCCCCCATGGATTCTACATCTATTCATGAACTGTCCTTCACCTCATTGCGGATGTCCATGTTGCCTTTATCCCAGGAAGCACTCAACCCTCAGAAAGAAGCTCAACTTATACTCATGATAACCCTGCAAAATAGGCGTAAAAAAAGATATCTCCCTTTTATAGATGGAAAAACTAAAACGGAGACATAAAGTGACTTACTTCAGAGTCACACAGTTAATTAGCGTCAATGCCAAGACAAACAGCCTGGCCACCTTACTCATTGTGTTACTACTTTTTCTAGGATGACACCCTAACCAGTTAGAAACATTTTTTTCAAACCATACCCCAATCATACCCCAGGACTTAACTGAAGCTTTCCACAACGTTCAAAGGAAAAACAAAAACAAAAACAGAAAAGCTTAGAATAGACTATAATGTTGTGATTCATACAGCCTTTATCTTTAGAAAAAAAATTAGGCCTGAAGCTTTGTCAAACACCTGACCTATATTTCAGACACAAACAGAGAACCTAAACAGTTAATATAGAGTTCAAGGAAAACCCTTTTAAAATTGTTTCCAACCATCCAGATAATACAGGGTAAGCATTTAATGACTTTATTAGTACGAGGTCAGTCAATTAAATTCCTGAACTCATCCTAGAAAAAGTGCTGCAAACCTCATTGCTGAATATCACTATGGTCACCTTCGCAGTACTCCCCTTGGGAAGCTATGCACCGATGCCAGTGCCTAGCCCACCCTTCAAAGCAATTTTGGAACTCTTTTTCTGGAATGGCCATTAGAGCTGTTGTTGTAGTAACTTTGATGTCCTGAATGTGATCAAAATGTCTTTCTTTTAATATTTCCTTTATCTTTGGGTTAAGAAAGAAGTCACTGGGGGCCAGATCAGGCGAGTAGGGAGGGTGTTCTAATACAGTTATTTGTTTACTGGTTAAAGACTCCCTCACAGACAGTGCCGTGTGAGCTGGTGCATTGTCGTGATGCAAGAGCCATGAATTGTTGGTGAAAAGTTCAGGTCATCTAACTTTTTCACACAGCCTTTCCAAATAGTAAACTTGGTGAACTGTTTGTCCGGTTGGTACATATTCATAATGAATAATCCCTATGATATAAAAAAAAAGTTAGCAACATCATTGCAACAAGTTTGTGAACTTAATTTTCAGACCTTGTATAATCAAAATAACTCAATTTACATCCCATTATGCATACAAGAACTGAGAAAAAAGATGAAACCTAAAGAATGTTTTAATTATATCATTATATGATTGTGCTATTTACTTCCAGAAACATAATTAATGTTCACGAAGAAAATATTTTATTTTAACTATTTTATATTTATATGTACTGAAATATGAAACAATAGAAAATGTTCAGTAACCCTCTAAAATACAATTTCAATATTCAATGAATATATAAATTCTACATGTTTAAAGATATTAATTGGCTCCATGAACCTTGAATACAAGAATAGTCAAATGTTTAGAGTATTTTTCTTCTTTTTCCCCCAGCTTTATTGAGACATAATTGAATATAATATTGTGTAAATTTAAGGTATACAATCTGATGATTTTACACACACACACACACACACACACACACACACATATAATTATAAATTATCACCACAAGTTTAGTTAACACATTTGTCACTTCAAATAAGTACCTTTTTTTCCCCAAAAATTTCTGAAGAGGAAGTAATATTCTAAAACTCATTTTACAATTCCAGCATTACCCTGATACCAAAGCCAGGTGAGGACACTACAAGAAAAAAAAACTATAGGCCAATATCTCTGAGGAATAGAGATGCAAAAATTCTCAACAAATCCCTAACAAATGAAATTATATAATCATTAAAAACATCATACACCATGATCAAGTGAGATTCATCCTGGGAAAGCAATGATGGTTCAACACTGGTGAGTTCTGCCTGTCTGGACAGGATGGGAGTCTGACTGGCTGAGATCTCTGCTTGGGCACTGTTGAAGGCAGAAGTGTAGTCTATCAAGATCTATGCCCAGTTTACTACAAACCCTGCCCTTTTTCTCTCTCTCTGATCCCCCGTGGTTGAACCCTGAATATTCCCCCATTGATCCCCATGAAGTGAGACCCGAGTGGGCCTCCGGGGAAATGTCCTGGAATGCTGGGGAAACTAGATGCTCACCTTGGGTTCTCTTTTCTCACTGGAGAAATTGTAGGTCCAGGGAGGCCGTCTCAGGGCAGTGCTATGCCAACCGGGTAAAAGGGCAATGCAGTCAAAGTGAAACCTCTTCTCTTACCCTTCTCATTGGTTCCTTCATGGTTTCTATGGTCAGATTTACCCCTGGGTCCTGGGATTTTCACAATGGTGTCTTATCTTTGGAGAGTTGCTAGTTGGTCTTCTTGTGAGTGTCTTTGGAGTATTTCTAATTCAAGAGTGTATTTGACTATTAAATATTCACTCTCATTTTTCCACCCCATACATTCATCTATTGGATTATGCAAAACGCTGAATTTTTTAGTGATGTCAGGAAATTGAAGGTCAGTCTGATCTTTGGTCTGTGGTGGTTTTCCTATTTATTGCTTTTATTTCTGCTATACTTGATGCCACTATCAAGTACCTGTTGGATATTGCTTCTCAGAGCAAGCTAGCGAGACGTCCCTCCCAAAGTCTGTCTGTACAGACTGCCAGCTCAGTTACAGGGATCAGTCCTCCAGCGTCCATAAACTGCTCCAAACAGAAACAAGCTACCTCCTGAGGAGCTATGCAAATCTCTGTCATCCATAGAATCTACTCCCCATATACTCAGCCTAGCTCAGTGAATCCCTCCTCTCTTCTCCTTTCTAAACATCAGCCTCTCTCCCCTCATTCTCCCCTCCTATGGGCAATTTTACCCCAGCCCTTGTTGAGCCTGACTTCCCCATCAAAGGCTACATGGCTGAATGTGAAGGTGATCAAAAAAGAAGATTGGGCAATCATTCTCAAAGCACACTGTGAATGACAATCACTTGAAGTGATTATAACATATCCATTTTGTTCATCAGTTTTGAGTGGATCCCAGAAATTTGCAGGAAGGGCCTTGGATGAATTCTAAACAGGTGGTTTCAGCACTTGGAGAAGCCTTGGCCTATGTCCTACAATACAAATCCTTGGCTGACCCTTCAGGTGGGGAACAGGGATGGAAAAAATGCTCTCAGTCTTCTATGATGAACCTACAATTAACCGTCAATCTGGAAAATAAGAAATTGACTTCTCAGATCAAGTGATCTTGCTTCATGTGTCTTACAAATTTTTTCTAAGATATAAAGATTCTGGGTGTCAGGATGAGAACCTGTCCCTCTGAGCTGACAATAGTTAATAGATCAAGTCATTTAATGCACAAGAAGCAGAAAAGGTGTTAATATGATATATATTGGAATATTTTACATGTCTATGTAAATTGCAAATACATATTTTCAGATGTTGCTACTTCAAGTGTTTTCATTGCCAGTTTATTTTGTAAGCCTATATGTGATGCATACACATCTATTGATGCCTTATAGAAAAACACAAAGAAATTTTACTTTTCTCATACAGATATTTTTCTTATTTTGCTTTCACCTCACAGTTTATGTCCAGTCTTATAATCACAACAATTTCTACCTCAGAAAGGGAATATGTGAAGAGTACAAAGCATAGTAATGATGCAACTTTCAAAGCGATTGTTTCTTTTCTCCTTTTTCTCTCAGTAAGTACTCTAAGACATCCATTAGCAGTTGTTAGGAATAAATTACTTTTTTTGAAATTTGAGGATTTAAAGCTAGAACATGTGAAATAATAATGATAAAAATATAAACAGTAGTTTCTTGAGGGAAAAGGTGCATCTCATACTTTCGTTGTTACTCTATCACCATTATACATAAGAAATAGGACCTCATAGGAGGACATGCCAATGATTCTGGTTAGAGAATTCCTCTCCTTGAATACCTATCCCAAGAATTTTTGTGTTGTGATGCCATTGACATGCCTTATAATTTCATATATACTTTAGCTCCATTTCTGAATTATTTTGCCTAGCAATAGCTCCTAAAGGTATAGCTTTCAGGATTTCAGCCTTTTCTCCCCCTGGCTTTTGCAAAGCAGTTAATGACTTGTTAGCCAAGATGTAAATGCATCAAGGGAAGTAACTAATCATGATGCAAATGAGGTCACACTCTTTGTAATGTGAATACTCACAATTTATGTAACTGTTTAGCAAATCTATGTTTTCTCAATCAACACTGGTATGACTACACAGAAGTTTAGTTTATACTTTATTCATTTCGGTTACCATAGTCTTAAAATTATAGTTCAGCTATTCTATTGAAATCAGTTAATTATTTCCAAAAACTCTAGAGAGCTATCTATTTATTCTAGAGCTAGATGATGTCTCTAATGTGTGGAAAGCAATTCCTGCTAATAGCTCATTTTGGATCCACTAAATTTCTCTTGGGATCATATATATATATTATATTATATATATATATATATATATATAATATATATTATATATATATTATATATAAAACATAAACTGCTTTTGTATCTTCTTAATTTTTTTCTTTATTAAAAAAAAAGGTTAAGGGGTGATCAGTTAGCTCAGTCGGTTAGAGCATTTTTGCTGATAACACCAAGGTTGCCGGTTCAATCCCCACATGGGCCACTGTGAGCTGCGCCCTCCCTAAAAGAGTCAACTATGCCACTGTAGCATGAAAGCAATGTGTAACCAATGACCATGGCTGTTCCCCAATAAAATAAAAATTTTAAAAAAGGTTAAATTCTTTCACCTATGTGGAATCCATTGGTAACTTCAGTGTGTGTGTGTGTGTGTGTGTGTGTGTGTGTGTGTGTGTGTGTGTTTAAGAAAGGGCTAGAAGGAAACAGAAAATATATACCTTATGAAAATTTGAGAAATGGAACAATCATTTTTGGATATGGATGAAAAGATGATTTGGGAAATAGACAATAAAACTTTAAGCAAGTTTTGTCTTATTTGATTTTATTTTTAATGGCTCCAACTTTTCTACTGTTAGATACAAATTTTAACAGCTTTGTTCAATGGAAGTTTGGGAATGTGAAAAATCAGGCAACAGCATGTACATATAGTTATTTCATGGTATACAAAACTGTTTTCATTTTGTTAGACTTAAGAGCACATCAGATTATATACTGTTCTTTAAAAACTTACGTGCCGAAAAATAGCATTACATAGCATACCAAACAGCAATTTGTATTCACTCTTAGTCATAGTTTTTAACTGCATATTTGGTTTTGTTTTATTGTGAAGGCCACTGTATTATGATATCAATTTTTTCATCTTGAAAAAATTCCTTTTATTCATCAATAGCATTGTATATTGTTATAAGAAAAATTCAACTGAGAATAATCTCCAAAGAAATCTAAAACTATAGAAATACTGTCTTAGACACAGAAAAGTCATAGCTTAATTTCCCAGAGAAATAAAATCATTTCTTATTTAATTCAGAGACTGATCTGGTTTGATAAAGTACCTAAAATAAGATCAAGAAGAACAAATGGATTTAACATTACAGAATAATGTCACTATATTATGGGCTTTCTTTTTTCAATTTGTGGTTTAAAAAAATTCTGGAAGCTAGACAACTATTTCTGTACTTTCTCATATACAAATACTGATCACTTTCTTCACTTTTTTTAATATAACAGATAATTGACCAACATGAATCTTAGGCCATATTTTATCATGTATCATGAGTAGCTACTTAATTGTTGACAAAATAGCAACTGACTATTGAGGGGATGTCCTAATTGAAAGAATTTGCGATCAAGAACAAAGAAGCCTGGACTTGGGCCTGAACCTCTCTACCTGTGTCAACTCTGACAAACTGTTTAACCTCTGCAAGGCACAGCTTCCATATTTCACAAATTAAAGAGTTTAAACTTATTGGAAAAGCTAATTTAAAATTCTAGGTGAGTTTCGTAAGGTTTTTGTTTACTTCTTTTTGTCTTTTTGCGGGGGGGGGGTTGTTTGCTTGTTTGTTTGATTTGGAGGAGTTTGGGTGTGTCCTTGAAAATAAATTTCATAAAACTATACTTACTTTCCCTTTTTGAAAGTGTGTATGAGTGTGTTGGCTAGCAGTCCTTGGGGGTACTTGATCTGCATTATCAGAATTGTGCATTTTGTTGATGAGTAATGAAACCTCAAGACTATGTTCTTTTCTTCTTAAATGAAAATTTTTACCTGTATTTTCTCATCCTGGACTTATTGTTAAGCTATTTTATCTGAGTATTTGCTCTTCCTTTATTTATTGGTAATCTTTCCTTTGAGTGTGGTTTGCTGAGTTTAGTGATTATTTTTCTTCTACCTACAAAATTTGTAAGAGTTTTCTTCAGAAAAAAAATTGAGAAATTGAGTGGCACACTGAAAGTTCATTTCAAATAAATCTTACAGAGTTCTTTCAAGAATGCAAAAACTTCTAAATTTCATCCTTTTTATTTTTGAAATCTTTTGTCCATTTTAAAATTTTGTTGTAAGAGATTTCTTTGTTCCAAGTCTCACTTTTTTTTATTTGTTTTTTTTCCTGAATTTGATTCTTGACTTAATGTGACTAATCATCAAAAATTGTAAAATCAATTAATAGCAAACTGGAAAACAAACAAAAACATTAAAGTATATTATATCCTAAGGCATTCTAATTAATTGTCTTCCTGTTTCATTACTTTTCTCTCAATCACCAATTTTTGCATAGTAGTAAGAGCCATATTTTACCATTAACATTTATTTTAATAATTTCCAGTTCACTGTACTGATTGTAATCAATCACAGTAATCACTACCTAGTCTTTATCACTAGTGAGTATTCATTTTTACAACAATCTATGAAGATTCCAGGGTAAGATACAATGTCTGAATCTACCACCCTTTCTTTCTTGGTTTCTAGTCTATAGAGAAAAAATATACAGAATTGAGATAAATGGAACAAATTATCAGCTTTTATTTAGGGCTCTCTGGAAACAGTTATATTGAAGACTACAGTAGGGCTGCCTTTTTCTGCTCAAAGTTTGGAATTCAGTATCTACATTATCTTGACTCAAACATTAAATCAAAGGTGAGGAAGCCATACCTGAGATAATAAAGACCTGGTTTGCTTATTTTGTGGAACTAGAAATACCAGAAATATTTGCATGCAGTTAGTTCCTAGAGATTGGCAGAGAGCTAAGTAAGAACTGGCAAAGTCACCCTGCTTTGGCCCCACTATCTGATTAATGTAGTTGATAGAGAAGTCAAATTTTCCCTTCTCCTAAACACGTGTGTCACTTCTTCTATGAGGAGGAACTATGAAGAGACAAAGAGAGAAATCATAATTGTTCCCTCCTACCCTGCCTTCTTCCTCCACTTCCTTAGCTGCATGATAGAGTGGATTTTCTCTCACAGAAATATTTGGACAGGTAAATAATTCACACACACACACACACACACACACACACACACACACACACACACATTATTACCCTTAGTTTCAAAAAGTAGTACTGATGTGTCAGGATTTGGAGGCTTGATTTGAAAAATTAACAAATGAGTATCCATTTTATTAACTTAGCCAACGTATGCTGACTTCCAAAGACGTGGTTTTCAGAACCCTGTGCGGAGGTGAGCAGGAAGGGAGAGGGGATGCGAAAACAAATGACACACAAACAACTTCAAAGAGATTATAGATGTTTCAAATATAGATCATTAAGCAACTAGTATTTGACTTGATTTATACTTGCTAGGAATTTGTTGAGATACATACTTAAATTATGAATGACACTATGGGAAGAGGTAAATAATATGTACATCTAAAATTTTAGAAAAAAAGGAGATAACTCATAGGGCACAGGAAATATTTGGAAAAAAAATTGCTAAAAAATTATGAAAGCTACCAATTCACAGATTCAATAATCCACTGAATTCCAGACAGGCAAAATAAAAAGAAAACCATAACAACTCACATTATATTAAAATTGCAGAATACCAAAAACCAGTGAAAATGAGTGAAAAGCAGCCAGGGAGAAAAAACTTTTAAGAAAGTGCAAATTGTACTGCCAGCTAAAATCTCAAAAAAGAACAACAGAAGTCGTAATATAGTGCAATGGCATTTTCAATGTTGAGAGAAAAATAATTGTCAATCTACTATACCTAGCAAAAAAATGTCTTTAAATACCAAGGACAAAAAAAAAACATTCCCTGACTAATAAACTAATAAATTCACTTTCAGTAGACCTTCACCAAGAAAACGCTATAAGGAGTTCTTCAGGCAGATGGACATTCATATAAAAAGGAAGGTCTGAGAAGCAACTGAAAAGAAAGAAGAGACGGGAAAACCCATTCATTTGTAATAATAAAAGTTATAATTTTCCAGGAAAACAGTCAAATTCTAAACTTGTATGCATAAAGTAAAATATGTTCAACACACAGAAAGCAAAATGTGATAGAACTACGAAAAGAAATAGAAAATCTAGTTATGAGGGGAGAGTTTAACACACCTCTCTCTGTGACTGGTAGATCAACAATGGTAGATTTCAAAAACAGTCATCAGTTAAATAAGCATGACCTTTTCCACTGTGATTTTTGTCCCTTTTCCCGTGAAATATGAATTTTATTTCTGCACCACTTGAATGAGGGTTTGGGCATGGAATTTGCTTTGGCCAAGAAGTCATCAGCAAACATGATATAAGCACTTACACGTTGGGGCTTGCTCTCTTGATGATCTTGAGACCCACACAACCACCACCAAATGAAAGAGCCAGGGCTATCCTGCTGCATGAAGGATGCTTTTGAGCTCAGTAATCTCCAACATCCCGCCTGACGGCCCACCAATGTAAGGACCAGTTATATGGCCATTGTAGAACACCTGCGGAGCCGCTGGCCACTGATGTATGAATAAGCCTAGTTGAAACCCCTGGGAACCAGAGGTAAGCCATTCTAACTGAACTCAGTCCAAATTGTTCACCTAAAAAAGCATGAGCAAATAATTATTACTTTAAACTATAAGTTTTGGAGTAGTTTTCTTTTGCAGTGAAAGCAAACTCATACAATTACCATTTATAGAAACAAAGGTAAAATTAAAATTAAATTATATATATATATATATATATATATATATATATATACACACACACACACATATATTATGTGTGTGTATATATAACAAAGTTGATAAAAATTATTTTGAAAAGCAAGAGAATGATTAACACAAACGTCAAAATATTGCCCAGGGGGCCGGCCGACTGGCGCGTTGGTTAAGAACTGGCTTGGGACGCCAGAGGGCCCCGGTTCGGATCCCACATATGAGGGCCAGTGACGCTGCAGTCCCTGTGGCAGTGGGTTGCCATGGGCTACCGTGTGTAGCCAGCAGCCAGCGTGAGCAGCCAGCAGCCGCAGTGAGCGGCCGTCCAGAGACCGGCGACTGATCCGCCTCAATCGGGAAGAGCGCAATGATGGTGCCAGCTTGGGCCAGTGAAGCAACATCCTCCACAACTATACTGAAAAACAAACAAACAAAAAAACAACTTGTCTACCCGTCTGTTCCCCTTCCCCGATTCCCAACGCTGTTCCCCTCCCCTCAATTCCCCAATAAAATCTTAAAAAAAAAAAAAAGCAACGTCCTCCACAACTAGACTGAAGAACAAAACGACAGCAACTTGTCTGTTCCCCTTTCCCCAGTTCCCCAGCACTGTTCCCATCCCCCCAATTCCCCAATAAAAATCTTTTATAAATATATATATATATATTGCCCAGGATGGGGATAGAAATGGGAAAGTGCATACAGAGAATTTCTAAAGTATCTGCGATATTCTATTTCTGACTTGGGTAGTGGGTACACATTATTTGACTTTTTTATATTACCCTCTAAAAGGTACATATGTATTTATACACCCTTATAGAAGTATATTTTACATTTAAGAAAGGAAAGCTATAAATAAAATAAAAAAGAACAAACAGCAAAATCAATCCCAAGCATTGGGGAGAGGCCACAGGGAATAAACAGAATGGGAAGGAAAATCATCCACAAGAGGTTGGAAATGCTGTTCAATATACCAGTAAAGAAACACAGTCAAAATGACTGAGCCGAAACAGTGTCTGGAAGTAAATAAAAAGAATTACCCTTGTCTTTGAAATATTTCTGAATAGCTCCTCTTGGACAATTACAGAGTCTGAGAAAGCCATGCTGAGCAGCTCAACAACTCCAAAAACTTCTGATATTGCCTACAGATTCTAGGCAGGTAAACGGCAGAATATTCCAGAAGCTCAGACTATCAGCCCCGGGAAGGCTAAAATGGAAAATATAAGGAAGCCAAAATGGAAAGACTGTGTACATTTATCTATTTTATGTGTGAGCTGGGTGGGCAAAGGAATAGTTTGTTGCCGGTTGGAAATTTGAGCTCAAATTTCAATGCAGGACTCTGGCCCATCGGAAGAATTATTTTTGCTGAGGCTCACATCAGCCCAAGGGACCTTTAACAATGGCAGAGAGAATAGGGATTGTTGCCCTTGTACCCCTAAGCTCACAAGTGCCTCTTGGACTCCAGAGCACACACACACCAACAAGAACAATTTGCAAAGGGAGAGCTCTCAGCCCAAGGCTCGAAAAGCTGCTCACTTGATTGACTTACACAGTAACACAAAACATTGGAAGAACCATAGGATCCAAAGAAGAAGCCAGAGTAAAGGGAGATTGTTGGGTTTCTCGGAAAAGGGAGCAGCCTTGGCCAGTCTCACATTCCAGCCACATTAGGCTGTGTGCCCTGAGGGGAACACAGGCAGGGTGTCCACCATTTTGGCAGCCTGTGTGGTTGAGAATACTGATCAGACTCTAATGCTACACAGGAGAGGATAAAGGTGTTAGCCATGGGGGGTGGAGCTCCCGCCACAGGGAACCTGGTGGGTAGAGTGGTCATTCATTCCCATTTGCCCAGGAAAGTTGGATTTACCCATTATCCAGGCATAATTATTAATAGCACTCCAGCTCATTCAGAAAAGTGTCTCTATTTTGACAATAAATTATATAGTCCTCCTACTTATAAGGAAAGTCTTTTGAGGAGAGTTCAGAGCAATGAGGCTGAAAACAAGTGTCTGTTTCTTGTCATGGTCTTGTCTTGACTCATTTCTGATAAACACCTCTCTTCTAGGACATGACATCTTATCCCAGGCTCCTCCACAGTTACTTCTCACTTCTTTTCTTTCTCTCCATTTCTCCAACAATAGACACTGCATCATCAGTATCTTCTTTCCAAGTGAGTGGAAATCTCTTTGAGTAGAATGATTCATTGGATCATAAGGATTATAGGAGTCCCCAAATTTAGGATTCAAATTGGGACGCCAAGAGGGGGAGAAAGATGAGACTGTGGGATAAAACAAAATCTGAAAATTCCTGTTCTGAATATGTCTTGACTTTCATTGTAGTCCTTTCTTTAGTTATATAAAAACCTGCTTCGATATCAATAGATGCTATTTTCAAGTGTCAGACATTCAAATTTTCCTCGGTGGAATGTATCAAACCGCATCTTCAAATGCAAGTGACTTGCATTTCATTTACTTATGTTTACTTTCGTTTCTCCATGTGTGCTGTGGTGTTTTTAGTAGCTGGAAGTTTTGTCTTTTCTTTCCTAACTTCGAGATTATCGAATTTTCCATGTACAAAAGTTATGTACTTACTACTGAAGATGATTGACAAGTTCAGTTCTCATTGTATAGAATTGAAAATATCTAAAATGCATTAAAATAATCCCCTAGATCCCAACTTTTTTTTCCCTTAATTTCCATTCTTATGTGATTTTAGCACTAGGCTTCTAAAAGCTCCTGTGTGTGTGTGTGTGTGTGTGTGTGTGTGTGTGTTTAAAGGCAAGAACTCCACCATCTGTTTCTACAATAATCAATTTTTTTTCCCTAAAGTACATATAGTACAGAACTCTCATTTTTGAAGTTAAAATTATAGTCTTATTGAAGTAGGTGACATATTATAATTCAACCAGAGGCCAATCTATTTGGGAGAGATGTTCTAGAAGAGAAGCAAACATCAGGTTATGAGCTGGATATGAGTTATTGATTCATTCAACAAACATTTATGGAGTGAATACAATGAGTCATAGTAATTATTTTGACTTATCTGTTACTGCTTCTTGGGTATAGGATTGCTAATCTGAAACCCTTTAGGGAGGGAACACAAGTGGCGTGGAATGATGGGGGCATTCCAGCATCACTGGCTTTACTTCCTTCGATAGCTATAATACTAGGCTCATAATCAGTGATTAATTATTTAATGCTGTATAGACAAAAGTTAAACACTCTTAGACTCAAACTTAAGCTTGAGACCTAACTGAGACATTTTATTTTTCACCCCCACCCCTATTCCTAATATAAACTTAGGGCATGTATTGGTTGCCTTCAGAGAAAAAGACATGGTCAGGTCACAAGAGGGATCTTGAATCCATTCAACCACTTAGTTACAATGAACAAGAGAGAAGAAAATGAAGAACTTTCACCTATGGCCATGACTTTCCCAGAAAAGATATAGAAAGGATATATAGATATAGATAGATATAGATGTGGATATATAAATATAGATACAGATGTAGGTATATGTCTGACGTAGAGCCTCTATCACAATATGTTTACTGAGCACCTGCCAAATGCCTCCAACTGCTGCTAACTGCTAAAAGAAAAAAATAGGACTAGAAGACATGGCCATTTTGGTTTTTTATTATCCCAACAATGCCGGATTCTTAAGGAGTCTTTGCTAGCCCTGAGGAGGAGCCAAAAATCTTTTTAGTATTTATACTAAGTCAAGGTAGATTTGACACATTCACCAATATTAATAGCAGTTAAACACCAGCTGATATTTTAGAAATTGCATTTCAAGGGCGTTACTTAGAAAATATCCCACTCTAAAAAATGGATTCAGTTGTTCTGATAACTAGGCTTCATGTTCCAAGAATAAAGTGATATACAATGGATCTCTTGCTGTTAGAAGGAAATGTGTCATATCATTACCACTCCACAGCAGTGATATAACAGGGTTAATTTCAAGTTTTCCATTTTTCTGAATATCTAAAATGTATTGAGCACTGATTTATACAGAATGGTAATCTTTTGTAATAAACAATAACTTACGTTTGTGTAAGGTTTTACAATGTTCAAAGAATGTTTTATGGGGTGGATAAATGCCATTTTATTTTTTTTAATTATAGTTTATTGGGGTGACAATGATTAGTAAAGTAATATAGGTTTCAAGTGTACAATTCTGTAATATGTCATCTATATATCACATTGTGTTTTCACCACTAGGGGGTGGGGGGTGGTAGATGAGAGTAAATGGGATCAACTATATGGTGATGGAAGGAGAACAAATAATTTTTAAGTTCATCTCATTTAGTGCTCACTATCACTCTGTAAGTTTACACAGCTATTGCTGTCCTTATATTACACACTAGAAACCCCAAGTTTAAACTTTTTAGTAATGTGCTCAAAATTGCACAATGATTAAATAGCAAAATTAGTATTCAGATCATCTGACTCCAGACTTGATGCTCTGACCAACCATTTCTCACCAACCATCTATTTTAAAGACATTAATGACAAAGCCTTTTCTGATCCTCCAATCAGATATGATGTATGTCATCCTCCTCTACATTTAAAAAAAAATAGCTAGCATATTCTTGGCACATGGTATGCATTACTTGATGTTATTTCCCTATATTTAGTCTTTGATGTTCTACCATATTTCAGTTGTATAATTCTTTTGACAATTACCTTGGGCTACAGTTTTTCATACTGTCTTATTTCCCCTACTAGATTTGTAAGTACTTGAAAACTGACTTGAGATTTCCGTGTTTCCTCAGCAACTGATATACTTCGATCTGATGAGCCATTGAATCCTTCTGCCTATAGCTTTTCTCCAAAGGTGGTCATTTGTCTTACCTTGGTCATTATTTTTAACCTTTTATTTCTCAGTCATCTGAAAGTCATAGCTAGTGGACTCCTGAGATTATTATGTCTTCCCTGCCAATTATCTCTTGAGTAACTTCCAGCCACCAAATAATTACCTTTCCAGATCTGGGAACGCCATTATTCTCCTTCCCAGATCAGACCCAGACTCCACACTTGTTGTAGACATCACTCATACACTTATCCTTTATCACCACCAGCCTGGTGTCTAACAATATCCTTCATGTCTCTAGCAGAAAAGGGGACTCCAGCTGCAATGTACTCATACACTACTTTATAAACTAGTGTAGTTTAGAGACCCTGATCTCAAGATTTCACTAGATTATTGCTTCAATGATCTATCGATCAATCAATCAATCAAATATTGAATGTTTGCGGAAAACCAACTATTTGGAGCACACTATGCCAGTCACTCTGAGAACTATCTGTACCTCAGCTAAGACTGAAACTTAATATTTTTTATTCCTTTTTAATTCCTTTAAGGTTATAATCTGTTTTTCTGGAATTAAACAGTGCCGTGATTTATGGTAGGGTTAATTCAAAGATTTGATAGCAATATTGTACCATTTTGCTAAAATCCTGCTTATCTTTCTGTGGGTCGTTACTGATACGCAACCCAACAGGAGGCCTCAAGGTGTACTATGACATCATACTCGTCTCGGACCACACATCATGTATTTGAATAAGGGGGATAAATGCAACTGATATAATTACATTAACTCCAGACTATGAGCCCTTCTATTATATGGTAAGCTCTTGAAGGACAATTACTAGGTCTTACTCGTTTGTGTCTCCTGTATATAAATATTTTGTTGAATCAATCAGAGAACAATATAAGACCAAAGTGCTGAAGTAAATAATATAAAATAAATTCCTACGAAATTTGAATATGGAATGTATTCTAATTCCCAGAACTGATTATATTAAACTTACCATTTTCACCTTGTCACAACATTTTGGTAACATGGAGACAGGCTCCAAAATAAATAAAAATAACTTCAAAAACAACATAAAACTTCTAATTATTTATAGTCACTCCATGTTCCTGAAAGTCATTAACTTTGATTTAGGTTCAGCATTTCTCATTGTTCTCTAAACTAGTATTTTGTCTATTTTGGAAGATATTTCATTCAGGTCTACTCCAAAGAAATTACTTGTCTTTCTTTCACATTATTAATATGGACTTCATCCACATGGCTCTATTCTGAGTAATTTAGTAGTATTATTTGAAGTACAGAAATCTTTTTCCATCTGAAGTTCATTATTCCACTCAACTTAGATTACATTTCTTTTCCAAAAAAAAAGCTTTATAAATGGTTTGTTTTGCAAAAATGATGAATATTTCTTTAATGGGTAGGCATCTAGACCTTCTCTGCCTTGTACATTTTTTTCAGTCAAGTTCCTTTAATACTTTCTAAATGTCAAAATGGAAAATAAATAAAAGCAATTTGATTTCCACTAAAAAGAGACTTATACAAGTTTATTCATAATATCCTTTCCTCTCAAAAAGGCTCAAAAATGTCTTACTAAAAAATAAAAGAGAGGGCCTACCCAGTGGCCCAGTTGGTTAAGAGTTGGCTTGGGAGCACGAGCTCTGAGCAGCAGGGCCGC
>NW_017731372.1:4347945-4357762 GCF_001890085.2 Hipposideros armiger
GGGGCATCAGTCTTAGACGTGTTCACCTTTACTTCTCATTGACTGGCTCAATTTGTTCATTCCATAAATGTTTATGTGCTTTTAAATGTGAATACAGAGATGAAAACCATGAACACGGCCTTCAATGAGTTCTCAGTCGAGCGAGGGAGTCAGACCTCAAACAATAAGGTACCTGTGTTCTCATAAAACAATGTATGGGGTAATTAGAGCCAGAGGAGGGGCAGAGAAGGCTTCCTGAACCACTGAAGTGTTCAAAACCAATGCTCCAAAGTATTCTAGAGAGAAGGTCCAGAATGTGAAAAGGCATAAAGGGAAAGGGAGGTAGGTCAAGGCCTGTTTGAAGATCCCAGAGCAACTTGGGTTGTCGAGAGCATGTGGCACGCAGCTGGGGGATTAAAAAAAAAAAAATTTAGAGCATGAAAAGCTCTTGTACGCCACGCTAAGAATTTGGGTTCTGCCCTAATGGAGATGGGGAATCAAGTTGTGAAGAACATCGGAATCGTGTCATAGAAAGAGTACTATACCCTTGGTGTGAAAGATAAACTTTAGTAAGGGATGAAAGAAAGGAGCTGAATGAGGCGGTAATAGGGAGGGCAAAGAACAGGATCTAAGACAGTGACTGTGTGGGGAGAAAGACCTCAACTTATATTCAGGGTAACACCATTTCTCACCCTGCCTACCTCACCTCTACCACACTGGGGAAGCCACTGACTGGATTCTCACAAAAACCTCCCAACTGGCCTCCCCGTTTTCCTCCTCACTTCCCCTTCAGACCATTCTCACTCAGCAGCCAGAGTAATTCTGTTAAAACTTAGATCTGATTATATAATTCCCCCGTTCAAATCCTTCAGGGGTGGCCGGTTAGCTCAGTTGGTTGGAGCGTGGTGCTGATAACACCAAGGTTGCCGGTTCGATCCCCACATGGGCCACTGTGAGCTGCGCCCTCCCTAAAAGAGTCAATTATGCCATTGTAGCATGAAAGCAATGTGTAACCAATGACCATGGCAGTTCCCCAATAAGATTTAGAAAAGAAAACTCTTCAAAGGTCTCCAATCCTACTGTGAACACAAACCAAAGCCCTTTCAATGGCCCACAAGACCACACAGCCTTGTCCCCTCTCACCTCTCCGACCTCTTTTCCTGCTACTCATCCCCAAATGCACCAAGTATACTCCTGACGGAGAGCTTCTTCCCTTGTTTCTCCTTTTTTCTGGAATGCTCTTCCCCAAAATATGTCTTCCCCCAGCTCCTTCAAATCCTTACCCAAATGGCACCTTCTCCTTGAGGGATTCCCTGAGCAAAAGTGCAAGCCCCAACACTTCCTATTCTCTTTCCATGTTTAATTTTATTTATGGCACTTATTATCTACTAATATGCTGGATAATATTGTACTTATTTGTTTCTCATCTATGCCCCACCTCTCGATCCTAGACTGTAAGTTCCAAGTGGGTAGGAATTTTTCTCTGGTTCTGGTCACTACTGTGCATCTCCAGGGCCTAGAACGATGCCTGTCCCATAGTAGGTGCTCAACAGATATTTATTACATGAATAAACCTCTGGGAAGTAGAATCAACAGGACCTGCTGATTGATTAAACGTGTTAGGGAAAGGAAAAAGTCTAGCATGCCTTACAGGTTTCCAGTTTGTATAGCTGGGGAGATGGTGATAACAGAGGGAAATGTAATTACTTCTATTTTTGACAGATTGACTTGGCGCGACAAGCGACCATGTGTGCCAGTGATCAGTTTTTTGTCTCTAAGCCCCAAAGCCACCCTTCTTCTACTTTGGGTACTGGAGCCGGACCCTATAAACATTTCTCCTTTGCCAGCTGGCTCAGTGTTAAGCTTTGTCAACACAGAGCACTGGAGGGACTCCGGGAGGCTGCAGCAGCAGCAGGAAACAAGTCAGCACATAGGAGGCCCTGGGCCACTGACCTCAGAGCCCTCTCAGATCAGCTCTAGCCCTGTGCTCTCTGGCAGGGTTCTCTACCAGCACAGGTCACGTCCCTCTGGCAGCCAGGCCGTCTCCAAAGATGTCTGAACTTCAGTCCTGGGAGGCAGGGGAAGGGGAACTCTTCAAAATTCTTAATTTCTTACTTTTTCATTCTTCCCCAACCCTAGAGGTAGTGGTTGCTTTCTATGATTACTAATTTTGTAACTGCAGAGCCCCTTTTAATAGTTAACCACCTTTCACTCGTTCACAATTCCTTATATTAAAGGTTCTGTATGGAAATGACTGGTGTGTTGTGTATCTCCTAACGGGACCCTAGCCAATACCACATCCGAGTGGAGACCCCTTTTAAGAAGCTGTAGATGCAGCTTTGTAGAGCGATCTAAACAGGAGAGATTCATCTTTGGGAGCCTCCAGAATATTTAAATCAAAGAGTAGATGATTAATCATGGACATTGTAAGTAGCAGAAGCCCAAGGGAACCAAGGAGGGCTCGCCAAGACACCATCACTCAGGGGGTAGTTAGGAAAAGAGCAAAATTGGAAATTGAGGGAATGGGGGGAATGAGGAGAGTCGAGGAGGCTGATGAGGATTTGTCTTAGAGGCAAAAATAAAATCTGTAGAAGCCAGAGGCAGAGAGGGTTTCAAGGCGAGTTTGATCAATAATGTGAATGTTCCAGGACATGCAACTAAGTTAACTGGAAGCTTCTAATGAAGTTAGGGGTCATCTTTTCAATAACAATTTTAGTACAGTGGTTTGAGGAGTCAATAAGAAGAGAGGAAGCAGCCATGACAAATGCAAACCACTCCTTTGTTAAACTTGAAGATTAGGCTGCGGGAGGGGTAGCTGCAGGCGCAGTGGCTCCACAAAATCACCAGTGTCTCATAGCTCTTCTGGCCTTTTGCTGCCCTGTCTTGACATGAAGCATTGTGAGTCATGGTTATAAACATGGATGCAGAACTCCTAGACTTCACATTCGTGTTCCAGGAAGGAAGGGGGAAAACGAGGAGGAAAAGTACCCAAAGATGTCAGCATGTGCTTAGTTGGAAAAAAAAAATTGTATCACTTGGTCACCTAGCTATAAGGGAGATGCAAATATCAAGTTTTTCTAAACTTTTTTATTACCTGTATAGTAGGGCCGGGCAAAAGAGAAAGGAGTTGAAGATGGAGATTAAGATGAAACTAAGATAATATTGTATGTCAACTGTAGTTGAAAAAAATATATTTAATATTTTTAAAAATGGAGGTTGAAATAGCCAACCTCAGGGGTTTATCAGGGCCCTAACTGTACAAAACAGCTTAAGAAGAGGAAAGAGTTTAGTTCAGGGTCTGAAGGGTCCTAAAATTAGAACTCATAAAGGAAAGCCAAAAGGATTTACCTCTGGGTGGCAAAGAAGACAGAGCTGAGATTGGCAGCTATGAATTCATAGGGGCACTTATCCTCAACTTGGGGGCAAATTTCAGAGAAAATTACAAAAATAAGGTGATTTGTTTCATCAGAGTGGAAAGGTGTGTAGAGGGGGTGTGACAAAAAGCAATGTGAGGGGCCGGCCAAGTGGCGCGGTGGTTAAGAGCTGGCTTGGGANCAAAAGCACAGCAACTTGTCTGTTCCCTTTCACTGATTCCCCAATAAAGTCTTTAAAATAAATAAATAAATATTTAAAAAAATAAAAGAGAGGGGCATAAGATGAAATTAATGTGATAGAAATAGGGAAATTAAGATTGAAGAGAGTAAGAGAAGCAAGTAGCCAACACAGTAAGTGAAGCAATTTATAGTTTTCCTGACAACCAAAACTCAAAGGGTTACCTAATTTGTAATATAGCTTACAAATTCAGCAAAGAGGAAACGTACAAATTCTTCACAAATAAATATAGCGACTGGTCCAAAAAGTCTAATAATTTTCCAAAGTACCTTAAGGTAGAAGTAACACCTTGCCATTGCTTTAGCTCAACAAATATTTATTAAGCATTTAATTTGTTCAAAGTTTTACACTAAGCATTGTATTGAATATCAAGATGCAAAAAAACTCTAGTTCTTACCTCAGAATCAGTGTAATCCAGCTAGACAGACAAGACACATGCTTATCAGAGTAACTGATAATACAAGCCTGTGTGTTTTAAATGTGAAATAAATTGTGCAGCCATTAAGAGCTGAAGAAACTGAAAGAGAGACTGCTGTCCCAGGATTGAGATAACCATAAGATAAGCAATTTTAGAAAAATTAGACCTGGAACCTGGGCACACAGAGCAGACAGAATATGATTGAGAGTCCCAGGGACAAAGATGAGGTCAGGGTCCAGGGTATCAGAGCAAACCAGCTGACATAAACAACTTTTAACATCCAAAAAAACCAAGGAAATTTAGCTTTCAGAGATCCACGTCAGGCAGAAAGACACAATGAGAGTAAAACCCAAAAAGGAATCCACAATTCAGGCTTCAGCCTTCAAGGCAGTTACCTAGAAACATGTGAAGGGTGGTGTTCCATCCAGAAGACTTGAAGGCCTGGACTCCTTGGAGTGAGTGGATAAGGAGTAGGAATGGATGCTTTCCAAAGTGAGGCAGTGCTCTCCAGGGGCTCGTGCCTGCTCTGGAAACCCACCCTGAGAGTCAACTTTGGCAACCAGTAACCCTAAAACCAATTTCAGAGTGTCCAGAACAGCAAGGAGGACAAGAAGGGTTCTGGAAGTCATTGCATGTGAAGACTTATTTAAAGGCTTCAGCATGTTTATCTTAAAGGTAAGGAGAAGCCTGATCTTGTCTTTAGATTTGATGTCTTCAGCCCTTTAAAGGGCTACCAGGTACATCTATACATGTAAATAATTTTATGATACATTTGTTTATCATTTCTTGGTGTTCACCCATTAAATATGTGGTCTCAGTTCAAATGTTTCTTAATTAAATACTTTTGAAATTATTGGTCTACTTTTAAAAACAAATGAGTTTTGGGGTGTTCAGGTGGCTCAATTGGTCAGAGCACGTGCTCTTGGCAACAAGGTTGCTGGTTCGATTCCCACATGGGATGGTGGGCTACACCCCCCACAACTAGATTGAAAATGGTGACTGGACTTGGAGCTGAGCTGTGCCCTCCACAACTAGGTTGAAGGACAACGACTTGACTTGGAACTGATGGGTCCTGGAAAAAACACACTGTTACCCAATAAAAAAAATTTTTTAAAAAGATACCTGATCAAAAAACCAAAAGAAACCCTAATGAGTTTTCTATGCCGAGAACTGAAAGTTACATGACCCCCTGTCAGGAGTGGTATAGATGACACTCTAGCATTGATTCAGCGCCTTATGCAGAAACACCATTTTCAGGTCTCTCCAGTGCTTTCCTCTGGTGAGGCTCCTAGTTCCACCACCACCTGCCTTCCAGCCAAAGAATACTTGTTCCCTCTCATATGCTCCATCTCATAATAGATCTGATGGTATTTTATACTCGTTCAGGAAAAGACTGTGCCTCATTGTCTCTCAAGCTGACTTTTTTGGCTTGAATCCCTCCTAATTGGAGAAAACCAAGGCTAAAAAAGGTCAGTTTACCTACACCAAGTCACAAGAGTAGTTAATGACAGAGCTGCGAGTTCCACACTCTAAAGCCTTATTAATTCTCTCTCCATTCTACCACTTGGCCTCTCTTGCAGGAGGAAAAACTCGTGAGAGGGGATTAGGCAAGGGCAGCAAACATATCCTTGTTCAATGAAAATGTGGGCAGGACACAAACTAGTCACCTTTTTTTTTTTAAACTTTTCTTTCAGTTGCTTGTTTTTCTGTTTTTTTGGTTTTTGTTGTTTTTTTGTTTTTTAGATTTTATTGGGGAATTGGGGGAGGGGAACAGTGTTGGGAAATTGGGGAAGGGGAACAGCCAAGTTGTTTTCTTTCAATCTTAGTTGTGGAGGGCGCAGATACTCAGCTCCAAGTCCAGTCGCCGTCTAGCCGCTCAGCTCACAGTGTCGTGTTCAATCTTAGTTGCAGGGGTGCATAGCCCACCATCCCATGCAGGAGTCAAACCGGAAACCTTGTTGCTAAGAGCACACACTCTAACCACTGAGCCATCTGGCCACCCGATGGCAGCTCAGGTCAGCTCGGCTCAAGGTGCCGTGTTCAATCTTAGTTGTGGATGGGCGTAGCCCACCATCCCATGCAGGATTCGAACTGGAAACCTTGTTGCGAAGAGCGCGTGCTGTAACCACTGAGCCATCCAGCCACCCCTAGTCACCTTTTTGAAACTACGATGCTTCCTCAAAGAATGCTCAGATATCACATTTCCTATTTGTCTTGTCCACACATAGACAAGTATAGTTGTCCCCAACACTGGATGCATAGGCCCTATGTGACATACAAGACATTGGGGTGGAAGAAGAAAACACTAAAAACTTCTATTTATATTAATTTTAAGAACCTGCCTGTTACTACTTTTGTATATATTTTACATATACATATAGTGCATTGTTAGAGAAGCATATGTATATAGTTTGTACATTAATATACACATATTGAAGATATATGGTCAAAAAGCAATGAGAAAAATTTGAAGACTGCTGGTTTTAAAATAAGCTATAAATGAGATGCAAATAGGCATCTATACTGCTCACTGCATTACTAAGCTGCTGCATTCAAACATGTTTCCCCTGGTTATAGAAAACAAATGAAAATGCATACCCTTTATAGTTATGAATAGTTCTGACTAGCCACCTCTAAGAAAGCCCCAGAAGCAAAATACATGAAGCATTTTCCCCAAAGCTCAGAAGTGCAGAGCAAAAGGTGTGAATCACAGATGATGGCTCAATTTCCACAGCAGAGGCAAGTCCTGACCTTAGGGTGCTACTGTCTGAAAACAAAACAACCAGGCCCTTGGTATCTGCTCAGGGCACAAGCAGCAGATGGAAATTCCTCAGGACTAACTATTTATTTTGTTGACTAGAGGACTATCTTCTTTCATTTCCAGCTACTAAAGGAGCTGGAAACTATTGATTAGTCAGTATTTTGTTACCCTTCAGAAAGTGTAAAACTACGTCTGAGAAAAAAGGAGCTGCAAATACATATAGGTTGAAATAATTTTCTTCTAAGATTACATGGCAAAAGATCACCTTACTCAGCCCTCGTACCCACTGCATTTTGTTGGAAAAATTCTTATATGAAAAAATCATTGAGGGTCACCAGTTCTTCCAAGTAATACTATGCAGTGGAGAGGAAATAAGTCACTTGGAGCTCCCTGCCAACCTCCCAAGATCTGAAACTAAAGCTTGTCTGATCCACACTTCATGTGATTTCTGAGGAGACAGCTTTCACCTTCTTGGCATCATATCTTCAGAACCAATGAAAAGAACCCCTTCCTCATATGAAGTATAGCTGACCACAGCAGTAAGATAACAAAAAAGAACCAAACCTAAGCTCAAACTAGGTGTCAGAAATAAACTAGATGTCAGAAACAACTGGGTGAGAAAAGATGTTTTGTTTTCAACTCTAATGGGTGAATCAGCAAGATTTGCAAATAGAACTGTCTCTCACTAGTTTATAAAAAAAAAAGCCATTCTTTTTCACAAATATCAAAATACTTTGGGGAGTAGGAGTGAGTATCAGAAACCCAGGTTTAGAGGTCCCAGCACCTGGCACAACGCCACAATTATACCATAGATCTGCCCCAGTGAAGATGCCACCGCTGCCACCACTGGGCAGGGACCCCACAATTCGCACTGCCGATGGTCCTGATGCATCTGCAGAATGGCCGTCTCTGCTGCCACCCTTCCCAGGCTGGGTGCCCCACACACCTTCTTCTGAATGCCATTAGTTTCTGAATTGTAGTCTTTCGTGAGGGAGCCTCATTGGTGGAGGCTGGGTCACACACCTGTGCTTCACCCACAAGAGAAAATGGAAAGACTGGTGTCTGGCTTCAACCCTGGGGTCACAGATTCATCATAACTTGGGGAATGTCCCAAATGTCAGAAGTTGGTCAAAGTTGCTGGAGGCCACAGAGTTTTAAATATGCATCTCATCAGGAGTGAGCTGCAGCTCCCCACGACCCGGCACAGTACTGCCTGACATCCGTGATGGGACCCATGGAGATAGTTTGCCACTCGGTCAGACCAAGCTCTTCTAAGTAGTGATGAATAGTGTACCTACATTTACAAAAACAATGCAACTAATATGAGGCAGTAGTGAGTAAACAGAGAAGTTCTTGTTCAGTGTCAAATTATGAGCCTCTTACTATAGAAAGCACCAAGAGCCTAAGCTTATGCACAAGTTCAGTACGAAGCTTACCTAATTCTGCAGAAATGGATAGATTCGGATAAGCAGATATTTTAATTTAATACAGCTGCAATTTAACCCAAGTTAAGGCAACCTTGTGGTGCTATGCATTTTCCTCATTGAGTCAGTAAATATCAGGCTACACATATGTAAGTAGAAAGAGAAAGTTATAGTTCTATATTAGACTCAACAAGCAAGCACAGAGTATTTCCTCAGTCTGACACTTGTTAGGTGAAAAACTGTTGTGCCTTTAAGATATAGTTCAAGGATTTAGGGTTTTATGATAGCAAAGTAGATATTCCTGTCCCTTTCACTCAGAAATTACCCCAAAATGGCAGAAAGTATTAGGAATCAAAGCACAAACTTCATCATTGACGAAACCAGGACACATTTAGACCACAATAAATGAAAACAGAAATTAAATGGAGAGGAATGGCAAAGGACAGAGTAGGGGAGGGGTCAACATGAGTGCCCACAGATTTATAACACTAATGACAATATTATTCACCCACAGAAAGCCTGAGAAAGGCTCAGACCCTCGAGCATCACATGCCACAAAAGGAAGATGTGAAATGGAGTGGTGAAAACTTCAGAAAATGGATGAGGGTTGTATAAGGAACAGATTGCCTCCCTCCCCCCAACACACCATTGATAGAAAAAGAACACTCAGAAAAGAAGGAGGCATTGTTGGAAATTAAAAGTACAACAGCTAAAATAAATAACTGAATAGCATAGTTAGAAGATAAAGCCAAGAAATCTCATAGAATGGAGTAAGAAGACTAAATGCTGGACAAAAGCAGAAGAGATTAGGGAACTAGGAGACAAACTCAAGAGGTCCAACATTCTACTAATGTAAGTTCCAGAGGGAGAACCATAAAAGAGTTGGGAGGAAATTATCAAAGAAAGACTACCAGAAATTTTCACTTAATTGAATACAGAAGTCTCCAGTTTGAAAGGACCCACCAGCTATAGCTCATTGACTAAAAACAGGCCACACCAAGGCACGTCATTTTGAAATGTGAAATAATGAAATCATAAATGCTTCCAGAGAGGAAAAAATAAATCACATGTACAAGATTAAGGGGGAAAAAAATGACATTGAACCAGTCATCAACAACATTTGAAGTTAAAAAGCAATGGAACAAATCCTTCAAATATCTGAAGGAAAATTACTTTCAAGCCTAAATTCTACTCCAAATCAAATTATAAATTAGATGTGAATGTAGAATAAATACGTTTCACACATGTGATGTCTCATAAATTCATTTGCCATGTACTTTTTCAAAAACCACTGAAGGCTGGGGCTCTACTGAAATAAGCGAGAAAAAAAGTTAAGAAAAAAGACACAGGATATAAGAAGCAAAGAATCCAAAAAAAGCCACTCAAAGATAAATCCCAAGTATAAACCCTAGGGTGCCAACTACGAGGTAGGCTGGAGAACACCATCCAGACAAAATCTCCACAGGGACCTCATTTTCAAAAACAAGAATCTGGTTGATGACCTCATTCATTTCAAATATAGAAAATTGAATTTAGATGCCATGGAAGGTTATAAAAATACTAAGTGATAGGTACAAAGAAAATTCAAACAAATGAAGAAATGAGGCAATGATGAACTGAAGG
>NW_017731372.1:4364252-4370478 GCF_001890085.2 Hipposideros armiger
AAGCCAGAGTAGGGCTGGTGATTTGGGAGCAAAAGGGTGGGCTACGGAGGCTGGAGAATTTGATGAGGTCAAATGGTAGGTGTAAGCACAGTAAGGGACAAGTAGAGGTAAGGAGAGGTGAGGGATTGTGGGCAGAAATGGGAACTTGAGATGTTAGGGGAAAGGCAGCTCTCAATGATGCCAGAGAAATATAAGTCAACTGTAGGTGACAGTGTTGACATTAAGTCAAGGAGCTACGAGAATGTAGATCAAAAGGACCACCTGCATGAGCACTGCCCAGGACAGTGCAAGAACTGGGGTACCTGGGTCAAGTGCCAAATTCATAGGTGTTTTGGGGATACGTGACCAGGATACAAATGGATGACAGCCCCGATGGGAGTAGAGAGTGATATATGTAGACTGTGTCTCTTGAAAGGAGACTTCAGCCAACGATGGAGATGCTTATTAATCTTGTGAAAGACCAAGACTGACATGTAGTTAAAATCTTTAACCCTAGCGTGAAGAAAAATGCTTAAGTAGTTGTACAAAAACCTGTATTGTTGTTCATATACTTCCATTTCATATTTTCAATCATCTAAATGCTACCTGTACAAATGTAAAATCAATTCTCAATTACCCATTTGTTCGTCAACTCCATTTGAGTATCTAATACATAGAAGGTCACACAGCAGAGCAAGACTCAAGAGAAAAGAGCAGTGGGATAACCTTTCAGAAGCCCAGGTTGTAGAATTGACCTGCTTTTAACTAGGAGTATTTCAGTTTCTGTGGGCTTCAGTTTATATTTCCCGTAAATTGAGCTGACTTAGGTGAAATTATCTCTAGGGTTCTTTGCCCTAATATTCTCTACAGATGCGTGTTTTGTATCTCCTCATTGTCTCATTTTTGTCTCTTCGCTGCTCACTTGAATCATCACTAAAGGGTGAACAATAAAAATAGAAAAGTATGAGAGTTAAAGGGCAAATTTTGTTTTAATTTACCAGCTCTAGGAGATAACACCGGCTAAATAAACATAACTGTTTTGCATTGAACCATCTCAAAAACTTCTGAGTTCAGCACAAAACATAGTTAGAGTTCTCTCTAGGCTTCATTTAGCTGTTCCACATGTACCTAACATTCTTCATAGCTTACCAGTTACTTCACTTGCCATCCACCATAGTGCTGTAGCAGATATTAAATAAGCCCTGTAGACTAGTGAGAGTTGCCTGTATCTGTTGTTTAAATTAGTGAAACATTCTTTTCAGTATGAATTTGATGGTGAAGTATACAAAATGGTTTCAATTATAATTCCATGTTCACATGTTCATAACTTGGTGAAAAAAAAAAGTCTTTGGGGCTAAAACTTTCCATTCCATGTTCTATCTCCACCCAAATATAGTTATTTTTTTCTCCTCTGGAAAATTTGAGGAAATTGTATGATCACTTATGAATGTGGAAAAAAATGCATTCTTTCAAATGTTTAATTAAAAAAAAGCACCCAAAATTACAAAATCTTTAATATAAACTTCCCATACATAGTTATAAAAACCAAAATATAAATATAGCAAGCCTCAAAAAAGAGGTCAGGTTTTTTTACCCATTTAGAAAAAAATCCTAATTTTGAATGCTTGCTCATCTGAAGTTTAGAAAAAGTCATATATGCAAGCACAATAGTAATTTTCATGTTAAATGTGATACATTTAATATGCTTTATGATATGATTACTTTAATTTTTGCTAAATGACACAGGATGGGTCAAGGAATAAAACTGAGGGTAGAGGCCCGGCCAAGTGGCGTGTTGGTTAGGAGTGGGCTTGGGACACCAGCCCTGAGCAGCAGAGGGCCCCGGTTCGGATCCCACATGAGGGCCAGTGATGCTGCGCCCTCTACAGCTAAAATGGTGAACAACAACTCAACCTGGGGCTGGGCTGCCGTGAGTCGTTGACAATGGTGTAGGCTGCAGTGAGGCTGCCATAAGCTACCGTGAGTGGCCGTCCAATGGCCGGCGACCGATCTGCCTCAGCCGGGAAGAGCGCAATGATCACAATACCAATATGGGCCAGTGAAGCGATGTCATCCACAACTAGCCAGAAGAACAAAAAGAACAGCAACTTGTCTGTTCCCCTTCTTCAATTCCTCAATGCTGTTCCTCTCCCCCAATACCCCAATTAAAAGAAAAAAAAGTTTAAAAATAAACAACTGAGAGTAGAGACTGTTTTCTGAATTTTCAGTGTTCTGTACACAGTACATATGTGTTCAAAAAATGCTATCAAATAAAATATGCAAAATAGGTCAAATAATTTTTAGTGCTTAAAGTTAGCTTCAGGAGTGACTTCAAAGAACAGAAAATGCTTTTTTCGCCTGTCTTATACTTAATAACAATAGCACTAATGATATTATAATACCTACTGCTTTTTGGCCTCCTACACTGGGCCAGGCATTCTGCTAAACACTTTGCATAAATTATTCTCACAGCAATCTTACATAGGAAGGTATTATTTCCATTTTATAAAGAGGAAAATGAGAGGCAGTGAGTCACATGGCTAATAAGGGTCCCTCTAAGATTTAGACCAGAATTTGTCTGACTGAAGTGGTTTCTCCTTCCCACAAGATACAGCTCCACAGTCTCTCATTTGCAATCCAGAAACGCAAGGGCACTGAAAACCCAAAGTCACTAGTCAGAAGTCAGGGTATTTTCATCTGGTAGCCAAATCTGGCCTAAACAGAAATGAAGCTCCTTAGAATTTTAACCCACTTCATGCAAATATTTATACGTTCATTGCAGACATATGAATGTGACTACAAGTTGCTCTCTTAGATGCCACTGGGGGTGCTATGTTGCACAGTACTATGTGCAAGATATTACTTCCCTATAATCTCAAATATTCAAAATTCCAAAAGATACCTGATGGCAAGGATTTCGGAGAAAAGGTTGTGGACTTGTATATGCAAATGTTAATTTTGTTAAAATATTTCAGAAGTCACTGTATCAAACTTGGGAAGACAAATGTTTAGAGATAAAATAAAAAGGATTAGACAAAATCTATACTGACCTATGTAATATAGCTAGAAATATACTTTTTAAAGCAGAAGGAACTTTAATCAAATGTTTGGTTTTCATTTATCTTTTTATCATAAAACTAGATGTGTGAATGTGATTTTAAAAAGATTTTTTGTGTTTAATGTCCTGGTATTTTGGACTGCAATTAATCGGGAAAAAAACTTTACAAATATATTTACCTCCTACTTGTAAAAAGTGAAAATTTGTCTTTTCACAACGTTCAAATGAGACACAACAAGCGATTGTGACCTTTCTCTGGTGTGAAAGTGACATGCTGCTGTTGCTCAAGCCAGGAAGTGTTTATGTTTTGAATTAACCAATAAAACAAAAAATGCTAAAAATAAATGTGGAACTACAACACATTAAAACAATTATACAAGGGTTATTCCTAGTAAACAAACAGATGATATTATTGCCTTTCTAGTTTTTTTTTCTTCCAAAAGCACCAACACATGAAAAGTAAACAGTGCAATTTTGTGGCTTAAAATGACACTTCCATGTAAATTGCTTGGTGCTATTAAGCTGTTCCTCTGTATGTACCACGTTCATTTGTCACATATTGATGTTGGCATTACCACTGGGCTTCCGTGAACTTAAGTGAACTGATCTTTTTTAAATTTTTATTGTGAAGCTGTTAAAATATACACCATGTAGAGAGAAAAGCAAAATAAACACCATATATCCCAGATGCAATGATTGTCAGCATTTTGCCATGCTTGCTTTATTTATCCTCTCTCTCTCTCTTTCTCTCTCTGTCTCTCTCTNTTCCAGATAGTAAACTTAACTGTTTGTCTAGTGGTACAAATTCATAATGAATAATCCCTCTGATATCAAAAAAGGTTAGCAACATCATTGTAACAAGTTTGCAAATTTAATTGTCAGACCTCATACAATGGTACTTGGCATAGCAGTGTACAATTTTTGTATAGTCATAAAGATGTAAAACCCTAAATTTTGATTAGTCCAAGTTGTGATATAACGGAAAGATGAGGTGTGAGGACTGAGTATATGTAGCAAGCGGGGAGTCGGGGCAGCACGCCTGTAAGAGAGCTAAATCCTAAGATTCCTTAGTCAAAACTTATAAGACAATGTCTAAAGTTGGCAAATCAAGAGATAGTGTAGACAATATTTAGAGATATCAAGATAAATACAAATGGAAGTTACTAAAAGACTATAAATAATTTACCTTTGGAGACTAGGCCACCGATGAGGAACTAAGGGAAGAAATTGCTACTTTCTCATAAACCTTTTAGCACTCTTACAGTATTTGATTCTTTCTTGTATTTCTTGGAGTAAAATTTATATTAATTTTAGAAGAAGATATTCCCAGAGCTGGAGCTACGACAGCCTTGCAAATCTGAGCTACTGGAAAAGTATCTTCAAGAGAAGCAAGGCATTCATTTCACAAAAAAACTAGCAGATTCAAATCTGGGCTTACTCCTCCCTGGCTCAAAGTTCTAGTCCCAGCCTAGGCCCACCCCTGTCCTTGGTATCCCTTCTGTAACCATGTGTGGCTTGGCCCCACGCAGACTCCCTTCGCAGTTTCCACTCTCATATTGAGCTATGGGTCCAACCCTGTCATATGCTCCCCTCATCATGGCTTGAGGTTTTCAACGTCACTGGGAAACACTGACTGCTAAGGAAGATGACTGTATAAAGCCATAAGTCAAATCTCTGTAGCAAATAAGGATAGATAACCTAAGACTAAAAAGCGGGGAGAGAATCACAGAACTTCAACCAAAATGCCCAGCAGCATATTTCTTGATTAAAGCCTTTTGGGGATCTCTAAAATTTTATGCTAATTTCCTCTCCATCATGGCTTAAAGGCTCCTCCTAGGGTCTTTATTAAGTACCTGGTCCTGGTGTATCAATGTCAATCAATCTCCAATAGTATTAAATTTTATGCAAGGAAGATTATTCTGATCTAGGCAACAAAAAACAATTTTTATCTTATTCTTAGAGATTTTTGTCTACCTTATTCAGAAGCTTAGGGGATTTTGTTTGTTTGTCAATAAACTTAATGCCATGCAAACA
This sequence comes from Hipposideros armiger, assembly GCF_001890085.2. Lineage (NCBI taxonomy): Eukaryota > Metazoa > Chordata > Mammalia > Chiroptera > Hipposideridae > Hipposideros > Hipposideros armiger. The sequence continues at coordinate 4,369,324 of NW_017731372.1, forward strand.
GAGAGGAAGTCTACCTAGCAGTATTCCTTCCAAGACCCACTGGAGACAGGAACAACAGCAGAGGTGAGGGTGGNTCTGTCTCTCTCACTTTCTTGCCTTTTCTCTTCATGAACTATTTAAAAGCAAATCCAAGGTACCATGACATTTCAAATTGCTTCGGTGTGAATTTCTAAAAAATAAGAACATTTTCTTATATAACAACTGTGGACGAAAAAGGGGCCACATACTGAACCTGACAAGCTCAGGGGAGGTCCACATGGCAGGCCCTACAAACTCAGAGACCAAAATGACCACATAGGATGGCCTGAACATAAAAATCCCTAACTAAAAGCAAGTGATGGCCGGTGGTCACATCCTTGGCCTCTAGTTTCCTTGACAAAGGTCAATCTTTACCTCAGGTGAGCCTGTCTATTGTCTATTTGCATCTAAGACAACATACCCTTGGAATGTCAGTAATCCCTTTTTCCAGACCCCCCCAGGGCACAACCCACCATACCAGAGCACTACACCAGAGCCCCTCATTCTTATCTTGTTCCCCAAATACCATCTCTATGTGCTGAAAATGTTAATTATTAACTATCCTGGGGCAGGCTGAGTGACTCAGTTGGTTACGAGTTGGCTTAAGAGCACAAGCTCTGAGCAACAGGGCCGCAGGTTTGATTCCCACATGGGCCAGTGACACTGTGCCCGAGCAGAGCTGTCACTGAGCTGCCAACAGGTGGCAGGATGGCTCAGCTGGTGTAACAACAAGATTGCCTGTTCGATGGTGGGCTACGCCCATCTGCAACTAAGACTCAACTCAGCACCTTGAGCCGAGCTGACGCCCAGATGGCTCAGTAGATAGAGCGTGCGCTTTTAACAGCGATGCTGCTGGTTCGATTCCCGCATGGAATAGTGGCTACGCCCACCCGCAACTAAGACTGAACTTGGCACCTTGAGCTTAGAGGCCACAAGCTGCTGATGGGAAGCCAGATGACAACTGGCGCCCTCCACAATGAAGATTGAAGAACAACTTGGCTGGTCCCCTTCCCCAATTCCCCAACACTGTTTCCCTCCCTCAGTTCCCCAATAAAATCTTTTTTAAAAACACCAAAACTATCTTGTACTCACCAATGTAAAAGAAGTATATGTCTCTCCATTTTACTTTTTATCCAA
>NW_017731372.1:4375275-4377235 GCF_001890085.2 Hipposideros armiger
AACCGGGGCCCTCTGGCATCCCAAGCCAGCTCTTAACCATCGCGCCACTCAGCCGGCCCCCATTGTGTGCTCTTTAAATTGTATGCAAGTTCATGAGCTACCTATTCAAAAGTAAATTTATAATATTTATTAAGTAACAAAGAATAAAATACCTTCCACCCCACCTATATAGAGATATAAAAAGCAATGCTCTAGCCCCTTGCATCTCCCCAGACCTCGTCTCCTGAGCCTCTTCACGAATTCTCCTATGCCTTTCTGTTTGGTTCTTTCCTGGAACTCCATTCCTCCTCTCTGGGTTGTCCCTTCACTTGGATGTCCTGGTTGGCTTTTATCTGGTTTGCTTTACTAAATGCTGACTTTCTGATTTCCCTTAGCTTTCTCTTCTGTGCCCCATGGGATTCCCAGAACTCTACCCCAGGTGCCTTGATACAGAGGGCCACTTGCCCAAGATGGCATGCTGACGCCCCCCCCCCATCCCTACCTTGGGGTTACTAACCCTCTTAACAACCCACCTCTCCAGCTCTGTTGAACTTGAAGTCCAAAGCCTGGGTTCTTGTACATTTAGCTATGTGACCTCAAAAAAGAGGCCTGAGTTAAAATCCTGTGCATACACTTACCAGCCGTGCATCCTTGGGCAAGTTATCTCCCTTTGCTTGTCCCAACTGCCTATCCAAATACAGCGCTAATAATAGTAGCTACCTCAAAAAGGTGTGAAGGTGAAATGCGTTACTATAAGTAAAGCACTCAGAACAGATCATGACACACAGAACACCTGATGTGTGGGCCATTATTATTAAGGCAATAGTTATTATTTGTTATTATCATTAGTACTTTATTTCACCACAATGGGCCTTATCTTCTACAACAGGGTCAACAAATTTTTCTAAAAGGGCCTGATAGTAAATATTTTAGGCTCGGTGGCCCAGAAGCAAAATCAAGACTCTTATGCAGGTACTTATATCAACATTTAAAATGTAACCATTTAAAAATGTAAAAGAAAAAGTTCTTAGTTTAATAGGCATGAAAAAAACAGGTGGCTGGTCAGATTTGACCCATATGCCTTAGTTTGCCAACTCCTGTTCTANGTCCTAATTTGGTTTCCTCATAATTTCTCTTTTGAAGTGTTTTAACAGCCTCTTAAGGGACCTCGTAAGTCACACATTTCCACCCACTCCTATGCATCTCTCACTGGCAGGATAAACCTGAAAAATTCAGACTATATTGTTAAATTAATAAAATTGAGAAGTTTCCCATCACCAACGAGAAAGTTCAGCCTTTTCTGCAGCACACACGGATGCCCCATGTTCAATTTCCAGTGTTTCTCTTCAGGCTCATTTCTCATCCCTGCCCTTTCACCCACATTCCTATACTCCCCCAAGCTGAATTTCTTTCTCCCTCTCTAATAAGTAAGGCCTCCATTTCTTTAAACATGAGATTCCTTCTTCCCAGAATGCATCTCTCTTTTTTTCAAGGCAAAGTTCTAGTCATTCTTCGAGACCTTGTGTAATATCGCTAAAAAAAATGTTCCCAACCTCCAGACAGAGGCTGCTGTTCCCATTTCATGTTCTCACTGTATGTTGGTCCTATTTATATCTGAGCACCCATTCATATGGTATCATCACTACCTGCTCATATGACAACACCCCCCACAGCCCCTCACTGGTCTCTGAGCTTCCTGAGGGCCAGGACTATACTATACCTCCTGTACAACTGGCCTCAATACAAGTTCTGTCAATGCTTGAATGAAAGAATGAATTGACTAATTAATTAATGGAAAGTGAATATAATATTAGAAAGAACGTTTAAAAAACTTTAGAGAAAAAAAACTCCTGAAGCAATTTTAAGCGCCATTTACGTGAATACTAACTATAACCTGTTTTGATCAATAAAACTTAGGTAAATCTTCACTCCAATCATTTAAGAGCATTAAGGTCATGACATTACTTAAACGTTATAATTC